>NC_086449.1:70189025-70456525 GCF_028390025.1 Pseudophryne corroboree | reverse complement strand
GAGAACATCCGCCACCTCATCAGGAGCATGCCCAGGCGTTGTAGGGAGGTCATACAGGCACGTGGAGGCCACACACACTACTGAGCCTCATTTTGACTTGTTTTAAGGACATTACATCAAAGTTGGATCAGCCTGTAGTGTGTTTTTCCACTTTAATTTTGAGTGTGACTCCAAATCCAGACCTCCATGGGTTAATAAATTTGATTTCCATTCATAATTTTTGTGTGATTTTGTTGTCAGCACATTCAACTATGTAAAGAACAAAGTATTTAATAAGAATATTTCATTCATTCAGATCTAGGATGTGTTATTTTAGTGTTCCCTTTATTTTTTTGAGCAGTGTACTATTTCTTGATTCCTATTTTTGGTCTTGTTCGACAGGGGACCATCTCTGTGTAGAAGCTTGCCCCTTAATAAAATTATTGAGTACAATCAAAGGTATAGGTCCAATTTTAGAGCGCAAAAAGGATCTCCTATTCTATATATATATATATATATATATATATATATATATATATATATATATATATATATATATATATATATATATATATATATATATATATATATATATCTCTATCTATCTATCTATCTATCTCATGGCAGTAACGCAGGCTGCACATGACCAGCATGTTACCCACACACACATATAACATGGTAGTAACGCAGGCTGCACATAATCAGCACATTCCCCACACAAACATATAACATGGCAGTAATGCCGGCTGCACATAACCAGCATGTTACCCACATACAGTTTACATGGCAGTAACGCAGGCTGCACATAATCAGCACATTACACACAAACATATAACACGGCAGTAACGTAGGCTGCACACAACCAGCACATTCCCCACACACACACACACATAACATGGTAGTAATGCCGGCTGCACATAACCAGCATGTTACCCACACACAGTTAACATGGCAGTAACGCAGGCTGCACATAATCAGCACATTACACACAAACCTATAACACGGCAGTAACGTAGGCTGCACACAACCAGCACATTCCCCACACACACACACACACACATAACATGGCAGTAACGCCGGCTGCACATAACCAGCACATTAGCAACATACACATATAACATGGCAGTAATGCAGGCTGCACATAACCAGCACATTCCCCACACAAACATATAACACGGCAGTAACGCAGGCTGCACGTAACCAGCACATTCCACACACACACACACACATAACATGGCAGTTACGCAAGGTGAACATAACCAGCACACTACACACACATATAACATGGCAATAACGCAGACTGCACATAACTAGCACATTCCCACACACATATAACATGGCAATAACGCAAGCTGCACATAACCAGCACAAACACATATAACACAACAGTAATGCCGGCTGCACATAATCAGCATGTTACCCACACACTCATAACATGGCAGTAATGCCGGCTGCACATAACCAGCACACACACATGTAACATGGCAGTAATGCCGGCTGCACATAACCAGCATGTTACCCACACACAGTTTACATGGCAGTAAAGCAGGCTGCACATAACTAGCACATTACCCACACACACATAACATGGCAGTATCTGCATTTTCCAGTGTAGTAAGAACCCACATGGGATGGGAATGCCCTGGGTGAGGCCACGGGCCCTGAGTGAGGAAGGTGGGATGTAAAGCAACGGGAACTGCCCCCCATTCAAGAACTGAAACAGAAGAATCAGGCATTGTCCCTGGTAGACAATAAACTGCAATGACAACTGGCCAGGCAGATGATGCTATAGAAAGTCTGTTGTGTCTCTCTCAGCCTGGAGGCTGCAAAGAACTTAATGAAGGTACAAGATTGAATTATTGGTGACATGGGGTGCTGTGCTCGCTACACTGCTGCCATGGGGGGGCTCTGGCCCTTAGTCACTGCCTAGGCAGGCTGGCACGGACAGGCGGCATGATTTATGTACAGATATTTACAAGCGCACACATATTCCGCAGCGTGTTATAGAGAATAGTCAATGGCTTATGCTGCTGAATGCCGGATGATGACAGGACCCCACAGGGGTCCTCATTCAGATGTAGTTGGTGTTGCTATCTCTGCTGGTTACACGAGCATCAGCGATAGCTCTAATACGGTAATGCAGCAGTAAGCGTCACGCCTCCTACTGCATCACTGGTCCGAAAGTATCAGATCACCATCGGCCAGCAGTGTGACCCATGGGGCATTTGCTACACAGAGGCCAGGAAATCTCCGGCATCTGACTGAGATCCTGGCCTCTTCCCTCCCCTACAAAGCCGGCGACACGCCTCCATTTTAAGAAATGGCGGCCATCGCTGCCCCTATCCAGCATCAAACTATCAATCCCTGATAGTCTGATGCCACCATGCTTCCGCCATCGCAGTACGGGTTCGGCGCATGCGGACATCGGGATCTGAATGAGAGCCAGTGTCCATCCGATATCACGTATAACAAAAGCCGAACCAATATCCAAAGTGAATGCAGCCTATCCCTTCATTGGGGACTAGTGACAACGCTCAGGGGTGATGCTGAACATTGGCTCCACCCACAAAATGGCATCCTCCACCGTGTCTAAGGGCCCAATTCAGAGTTGATCGCAGCAGCAAATTTGTTAGCAGTTGGGCAAAACCATGCGCACTGCAGGTGTGTGTGTGTGAGGGGCAGATATAACATGTGCAGAGAGAGTTAGATTTGGGTGGGGTATGTTCAAACTGAAATCTAAATTGCAGTGTAAAAATAAAGCAGACAGTATTTACCCTGCACAGAAACAATATAACCTGCCCAAATCTAACTCTCTCTGCACATGTTACATCTGCCCCCCTTGCAATGCACATGGTTTTGCCCAACTGCTAACAAATTTGCTGTTGCGATTAACTCTGAATTACCCCCTAAGTCAGGTTTCCATTTTGTGCAGCGGCGGAAACTGCAAATGTAAATTGGAGTAGCATTAAAGTAAAATAATAGGTATATATTTGTTTCATGCTTGGTCACAGTAAACAGCTTCAGAAGCATGGAGATATCAGCTACAAAGGTTCAATGCTAATCGCACTGTACTGTCTACCAGCCTGGCTTTATACACAAGCCGAAAGGAGCCTTTGTATCACCACAGGGTGACAAGGAATTTAGCGTCACTCCTACAGCCATGGTGAAACACTAGCACTGTTCATTGTTTCTTTTCACTGATAGCTTCACAATGGCTTTTTGCCCCCAGAGCTCACAATCAGCTTCTAGTCCCTACAATGAGGGAACAGCAGGATCCGTTCACCTTATCCACATTAGACTATTGTAAAGCAGGAAACAGAGATTTTAGAGAATACAAATTTTATTAAGATTCCAATGGACAAATAACGTATGTACAAAGCTGGCGATGTGGAGACCCGATGAATACCCGGCCAGTGGCGCCTACATTGAAGCATGGACCCTCGGCTTAAGACTTGTTTCCTGCAACTAAGTCATTCTTCCCTTTCTTGTCCTGCTGGGGGGTTTTCAGCACGGAGAGCTTCTTATGCATGTTTGCGCTGGCTTTCATGGTGACGTCATGCTCTATCTTGTTCCGGATCTGTACCTCCAGGTTCTGTGTAGGGTGCAGAGAGGAGGGTAGGAGAGACGTGTGTTATTCACTTAGCAAACATGCAGACTGTACGGACTGAGGCGGAGGAATCGGATGGAGCAAAAAATAAGATTTGACTCACCGGTAATTCTATTTCTCGTAGTCCATAGTGGATGCTGGGGACTCCGTAAGGACCATGGGGAATAGCGGCTGCGCAGGAGACTGGGCACATCTAAAGAAAGATTTAGGACTACCTGGTGTGCACTGGCTCCTCCCCCTATGACCCTCTTTCAAGCCTCAGTTAGGATACTGTGCCCGGAAGAGCTGACACAATAAGGAAGGATTTTGAATCCCGGGTAAGACTCATACCAGCCACACCAATCACACCGTACAACTCGTGATATTATACCCACTTAACAGTATGATAACAATGGAGCCTCTGAACAGATGGCTCCCAACAATAACCCGATTAGTTAACAATAACTATTTACAAGTATTGCAGACAATCCGCACTTGGGATGGGCGCCCAGCATCCACTATGGACTACGAGAAATAGAATTACCAGTGAGTAAATTCCTATTTTCTCTGACGTCCTAGTGGATGCTGGGGACTCCGTAAGGACCATGGGGATTATACCAAAGCTCCCAAATGGGCGGGAGAGTGCGGATGACTCTGCAGCACCGAATGAGAGAACTCCAGGTCCTCCTCAGCCAGGGTATCAAATTTGTAGAATTTTGCAAAAGTGTTAGACCCTGACCAAGTAGCCGCTCGGCAAAGTTGCAGTGCCGAGACCCCTCGGGCAGCCGCCCAAGATGAGCCCACCTTCCTTGTGGAATGGGCTTTTACAGATTTAGGCTGCGGGAGTCCTACCGCAGAATGCGCCAGCTGAATAGTGCTACAAATCCAGCGCGCAATAGTCTGCTTAGAAGCAGGAGCACCCAGTTTGTTGGGTGCATACAAGATAAACAGCGATTCAGTTTTCCGGACACCAGCCGTCCTGTAAACATACATTTTCAGGGCCTTGACTACGTCCAGTAACTTGGAATCCTCCAAGTCCCTAGTAGCCGCAGGCACCACAATAGGTTGGTTCAAGTGAAAAGCTGATGCCACATTTCAGGAGAAACTGAGGACGAGTCCTCAACTCTGCCCTATCCATATGGAAAATCAGATAAGGGCTTTTATAAGACAAAGCTGCCAATTCTGACACACACCTGGCCGAAGCCAGGGCCAACAGCATGACCACTTTCCACGTGAGATATTTCAAATCCACGGTTTTAAGTGGCTCAAACCAATGTAATTTTAGGAACTCCAAAACCACATTGAGATCCCAAGGTGCCACTGGGGGCACAAAAGGAGGATGAATATGCAGAACTCCTTTGACAAATGTCTGAACTTCAGGCAGTGAAGCCAGTTCTTTCTGGAAGAAAATCGACAGAGCCGAAATCTGGACCTTAATGGACCCCAATTTGAGGCCCAACGTCACCCCTGCTTGCAGGAAATGCAGGAATCGACCCAGTTGAAATTCCTCCGTTGGGGCCTTCCTGGCCTCACACCAAGCAACATATTTTCGCCAAATGCGGTGATAATGTTTTGCAGTGACATCCTTCCTGGCTTTGATCAGGGTAGGGATGACTTCCTCCTGAATGCATTTTTCCTTCAGGATCCGGTGTTCAACTGCCATGCCGTCAAACGCAGCCGCGGTAAGTCTTGGAACAGGCAGGGCCCCTGCTGCAGCAGGTCCCGCCTTAGCGGTAGAGGCCATGGGTCCTCTGAAAGCATCTCTTGAAGTTCCGGGTACCAAGCCCTTCTTGGCCAATCCGGAACCACGAGTATATAGTTCTCACTCCTCCCCTTCGTATTATTCTCAGTACCTTGGGAATAAGAGGCAGAGGAGGAAACACATAAACCGACTGGTACACCCACGGTGTTACTAGAGCGTCCACAGCGATCGCCTGAGGGTCCCTTGACCTGGCGCAATATCATTGAGACGGGACGCCATCATGTCCACCTGTGGTCTTTCTCAACGGTTTACCAGCATTTGGAAGACTTCTGGATAAAGTCCCCATTCTCCCGGGTGGAGGTCGTGTCTGCTGAGGAAGTCTGCTTCCCAGTTGTCCACTCCCGGAATGAACACTGCTGCCAGTGCTAACACGGTCCCTGGAAATTTCTTCGTGTGACCGCTCCCCAGCCCCGAAGGCTGGCATCTGTGGTCACCAGGACCCAGTCCTGAATTCCGAATCTGCGGCCCTCTAGGAGATGAGCCCTCTGCAGCCACCACAGTAGTGACACCCTGGTCCTTGCCAACAGGGTTATCCGCTGCTGCATCTGGAGATGCGACCCGGACCATTTGTCCAACAGGTCCCACTGGAAAATCCTTGCATGGAACCTTCCGAATGGAATTGCTTCGTACGAAGCTACCATTTTTCCCAGGACTCGCGTGCATTGATGTACCGACACCTGTCCCGGTTTTAGGAGGTTTCTGACTATAGATGACAACTCCTCTGCTTTTTCCACTGGAAGAAATACTTTTTTCTGGTCTGTGTCAAGAATCATTCCCAGGAACAGAAGACATGTTGTTGGGACCAGCTGTGACTTTGGGATATTGAGAATCCAGCCGTGCTGCTGCAGCACTTCCCGAGAAAGTGCTACCCCCACTAACAACTGTTCCTTGGACCTCGCCTTTATCAGGAGATCGTCCAAGTACGGGATAATTAAAACCCCCTTCTTCCGAAGAAGTATCATAATTTCGGCCATTACCTTGGTAAAGACCCTCGGTGCCGTGGATAACCCAAACGGCAGCGTCTGGAACCGATAGTGACAGTCCTGTACCACGAACCTGAGGTACTCCTGGTGAGGAGGGTAAATGGGGACATGCAGGTAGGCATCCTTGATGTCCAGAGAGACCACTTAATCCCCCTCGTCCAGGCTCGCAATAACCGCCCTGAGCAATTCCATCTTGAACTTGAATCTTTTGATATGTGTTCAAGGCTTTTAAATTTAAGATGGGTCTCACCGAACCGTCCGGTTTCGATACCACAAACATTGTGGAATAGTAACCCTTTCCTTGCTGAAGGAGGGGTACCTTGACAATCACTTGCTGTGAATATAGTTTTTGGATAGCCACCACACTGCCTCCCTGGCAGAGGGAGTTGCTGGTAAGGCAGATTTTAGGAAACGGCAGGGGGGGGGGGGGGGGGGGGGGGGACGTCTCAAATTCCAGTCTGTACCCCTGAGATACTACTTGAAAGATCCAGGGATCCACCTGTGAGAGAGCCCACTGTGCGCTGAAATTTCTGAGACGGGCCCCTACCGTCCCCGGGTCCGCCTGTGAAGCCCCAGCGTCATGCTGTGGACTTACCGGACGCGGGGGAGGACTTCTGCTCTTGGGAACTGGCTGTATGCTGCAGTTTTTTCCCTCTACCTTTGCCTCTCGGCAGAAAGGATGCGCCTCGAGCCCTCTTGTGTTTATGTGGCCGAAAGGACTGTACTTGATAATACGGTGCTTTCTTTTGCTGTGGGGTAGCCTGTGGCAAAAATGTCGATTTCCCAGCCGTAGCTGTGGAAACGAGGTCTGAAAGACCATCCCCAAACAGTTCCACCCCCCTATAAGGCAAAACTTCCATGTGCCTTTTTGAATCGGCATCACCTGACCACTGCCGAGTCCATAACCCCCTTCTGGCGGCGATGGACATTGCGCTTATTTTTTATGCCAGCCGGCAAATATCCCTCTGTGCATCACGCATGTATAAGACAGCGTCTTTTATATGCTCTATTGTCAGCAAAATATTGTCCCTATCCATAGTATCAATATTATCCGACAGGGAATCTGACCACGCAGCAGCACTGCACATCCATGCCGATGCAATCGCTGGTCGCAATATAATGCCCGTGTGTGTATATATAGCTTTAAGGGTAGCCTCCTGCTTTCTATCAGCAGGTTCCTTCAGGGCGGCCGTATCCGGAGACGGTAGTGCCACCTTTTTTGATAAATGTGTAAGCGCTTTATCTACCCTAGGGGGCATTTCCCAACGTGACCTATTCTCTGGCGGGAAAGGGTACGCTGCCAATAACCGTTTAGAAATTATCAATTTCTCATCGGGGGAAGTCCATGTTTCCTCACACACCTCATTTAATTCCTCAGATGCAGGAAAAACTACTGGTAGTTTTTTCTCACCAAACATAATACCCTTTTTTGTGGTACCTGGGGTACTATCAGAAATGTGTAATACATTTTTCACTGCCTCAATCATGTAACGGGTGGTCCTATTGGAAGGTACACTAGTCTCATCGTCGTCGACACTGGAGTCGGTATCCGTGTCAACATCTGTGTCTGCCATCTGAGGTAGCGGGCGTTTTAGAGCCCCTGATGACATTTGAGACGCTTGGACAGGCACAAGCTGAGTAGCCGGCTGTCCTATGTCGTCAAACCTTCTATGTAAGGAGCTGACACTGTCACGTAATTCCTTCCATAAGTCCATCCACATTGGTGTCGACCCCGCAGGGGGTGACATCACATTCACAGGCATTTGCTCTGCCTCCACATCATTATCCTCATCATACATGTCGACACAGCAGTACCGACACACAGCACACACACAGGGAATGCTCTGACAGAGGACAGGACCCCACAAAGCCCTTCGGGGAGACAGAGGGAGAGTATGCCAGCACACACCAGAGCGCTATATAACACAGGGATATCACTATACAGAGTGTTTTCCCTTATAGCTGCTTATAATAAATATACTGCGCCTAAATTTATTGCCCCCCCTCTCTTTTTTACCCTTTCTGTAGTGCAGGACTGCAGGGGAGAGCCAGGGAGCGATCCTTCCAGCGGAGCTGTGAGGGAAAATGGGGCCAGTGTGCTGAGGGAGATGGCTCTGCCCCTTTTTCGGCGGGCTTTCTCCCGCTGTTTGTGTAACTCTGGCAGGGGTAATTTACACCTATATAGCCCCTGGGGCTATATATGGTGTCAGTTTTGCCAGCCAAGGTGTTAATATTGCTGCTCAGGGCGCCCCCCCCCCCCCCCAGCGCCCTGCACCCATCAGTGACCGGAGTGTGTGGTGTGCCTGAGGAGCAATGGCGCACAGCTGCAGTGCTGTGCGCTACCTTGGAGAAGACAGAAGTCTTCAGCCGCCGATTTTCCGGACACTTCTTGCTTCTGGCTCTGTAAGAGGGATGGCGGCGCGGCTCCGGGACCGGACGACGAGGTCGGGTCCTGTGTTCGATCCCTCTGGAGCTAATGGTGTCCAGTAGCCTAAGAAGCCCAAGCTACCACCAGTTAGGTAGGTTCGCTTCTTCTCCCCTTAGTCCCTCGTTGCAGTGAGCCTGTTGCCAGCAGGTCTCACTGTAAAATAAAAAAACCTAAACTATACTTTCTTTCTAGGAGCTCAGGAGAGCCCCTAGTGTGCATCCAATTCGGCCGGGCACAGAAATCTAACTGAGGTCTGGAAGAGGGTCATAGGGGGAGGAGCCAGTGCACACCAGATAGTCCTAAATCTTTCTTTAGATGTGCCCAGTCTCCTACGGAGCCGCTATTCCCCATGGTCCTTACGGAGTCCCCAGCATCCACTAGGACGTCAGAGAAATACGGTTTACAGCCAGGTGACATAGCTGCTATAATCTCCAGAAATGCTAGAACGCTACTAGCAACTATTGCTGATACATTGGGACTAATGTGTAGTTGTTAGTGAAGTTATATAAAAAATAAAATATAAGGGAGGATGTATAAACAATTAATGAGCATACAGGCACTCGCAAACAGCGAAATCACACAAGCTATGCAATGCGAACTGGTGTAGTACCCACAATGCATCAGATAAGCAGTGATCAGCGTGCACTTAATGAGCAGAAGGTAGGCCCAGATCAAGAACGAGTGACGCCATTACATCCGGGCAGCACCAATCCCATTATCCTCCTATGTACCGTACCTGCACTGTGTTTATGTACGATGATTTATATGTAGGATTTGCAATCTCCGGCTCTGAGAAATATTGTGACACCTTACAAATAAACGATGATCCAGGGCACGTGAGAACCTCTTAAATTAAAATTCAACATGTTTTATAGAAGAGATTTAAGAGATTAGAAAATTAACAAATTACCCCAGAATAAAATTAAAAAACCCACTGGGGTCTATTTATTAAAATTGCACACGTGCCCTTACCTGCACTACAACGTCCATAAAAAAATTGGGAACGAGTTTTGGAGGGAACTATCATTGCCCTCATGCAGAGAGGAGAAATGTAGGCCCCATGATAGTTGTCGTCTGATTGGGGCACAATCCCATGATAAATAGGCCTCTAAACCTGATAACGTCTGTAAATGTTTAACAGAGCGTAAAGAGAAGGACGGGGGGTGGGGGTGTAGTGTGGGTGACCCAGTTTTCTTTATGGGATCCAGGTAAAAGGATTTACCTGAAGTATTATATTCCTCTCTTTTAACTTACGGGGGCGTCACAGAGCTGCCCCTTCGGGTGGGAAGTATAACAAAGTTACATACATATATCCATGACGCTCCTCATCCAGGAGGTGAAAGTAAACCACTGATCCCAGTAAAGAAGCAGCCGATCCCCCACCACTGCACCTGCCTGGGTGGAGACTACCCATCATGCACTCTGTCTGAGGATAAGAGTGATGGCTTCTTACCAAACTAAGCCTGCTTACGTCTATGCTGCCCCCATGATCAGCAGAGGATGGTTTCCTCGTGCTATCTGTAAAGGAACTCTTCCCGTCTGCCTAATGTTCTTATTTAGAGGTGTCACGCACCTCATCAGACAGGAAAGATAATAGGGAAAAACAGGCAGACACAGGGTACACGGTCATGAAACCAGTGAACCTGGAGTCACAGTGTCACACAAAAGCTGGGTGCACACTATCAGACAGTGTGTGCTGATTGGATAAATGCTCCTATCTGACAGAGAGATTATCGGATCGGTGGGCACCTGTACACACGGAGCAGGAACTAGTGTGCGGCGCACCAGATCGGATCTGACCGTTGTAGAAGTGTTGGAAGCGGTTTATTAGCTAACCCCCCTGTATACACACTATCCCATCATTAGGCCGTCCATACAATTAGCAGCTGATCGGCCCGGTGGATAGTGTGTACTTGACTTAACTTATACCCCTTTCCGACCAATTGGCCAGGTCGCACCTGGTATCCGTACACGGGTCCTTCTTGGGTGCGATCAGACAAGAGACCCCTTTCAGACAGCGGCCCGACCCGGCATATTGCTGGGTTGGTGACGACCCCGTTGAGACTGCACAGAAACCCGATTTGCTGGGCGCTCAAGTGCAATAACCCGGGTTATTGCTGGCGGTCTGAAAGGGGTATTACTCAGAAACTACAGCTCTTCTTCCCCTCACCTGCGGATCTCAGGAAGCAGAAACTTCTGACGTGTGACTTCTATTAAGTGCTACACTGCTCAGGGCTGCACTTCGTCTCTGGGCCCGAAATGACAGGTTCTTTGCTGCACAGTGTCGAGTAAAGGGCTGCTTGCTCTGTCGCCACCAACTGACAAAGGCCCTCATTCCGAGTTGATCGGTCGCTAGATATTTTTTGCAGAGCAGCGATCAGATAGTCGCCGCCTATAGGAGAGTGTATTTTCACTATGCAAGTGTGCGAACGCTTGTGCAGCCGAGCGGGACGAAAGAGTTTTTTGCAGTCTCTGAGTAGCTCCGGACTTACTCAGCCGCTGCGATCACTTCAGCCTGTCCGGTCCTGTAATGGACGCGAGACACCCGCCCTGCAAACTCCTGCGTTTCCCCTACCACTCCCAGAAAACGGTCAGTTGACACCCATATAAACACCTTCTTCCTCTCAATCTCTTTGCGATCGGTTGTGCGAATGGATTCGTCGCTAGAAGCATTGCACAGCAACGATGCTGTTTGTACCCGTACGATGCGCGTGCGCATTAGTAATACGCAGTAGTAATCAGATCACTGCGCTGCGAAAAACAGCATCGATCGATCAACTCAGAATGAGGGCCAATATTACCGGATTTTAGTAGTCTGTAGTTATGTTCCCATTAGTTGGAACGGCACTAACTGGTGTCTCTGCCTCTTATTCACTTTCACATGGACAACAAAGATGGCTGCACCCACTTATGGTAAATGTGAAGAATAATTAAGAGATTATTATACGACTTATTCCCATGACTACTTACAGGGATATAAATCATTTGGGCATATACACCACACAGAGGATAGATTTACCCCGGAATAAATGTACACTATAGAGGAGCTGTAATGTGCTGCCGGGGTATTTGCAGAGGGCACTCACCTTCTTCAGCTTCTGCTGGTGTATTATACGAGACTTTTTGGGTGCAATCATTCGCGCTGTAAAGGAGAAGAGAAGGTTTTATCATACACGTCTGAGAACGTCCCCCCTAACTACTCATGGTGCCGTCATATTGTCCCCAATACAACACCCATACCTCATGGACATCACTAGTTTCTGGCCAATTCAATGGCTGCATACTCATTCAGCCCACATATGGGATTCTGATCTGGTTGGTATTGCACAGTCGCAGGTAAGTGGCTGTGCAATACCGTACAACCAGTACTGTAATGTCGCGTGAGGCGCCTGTAGGCCAGTCTGCATAAGCCGAAGCGTGCTCAGCCCGGCCATCGGAACCCCTCTTCCAGATCCAGATAGTCACACCCCCGAATGCTAAGGGGGGGGGGATATGCGAGCGATCACGCAGTACCCAACTTGTGCATGTGCAGTTCCCCAATCATCGGATGGAAGCTAATGGAATCACAGCTGCTTTGCAATAATATGGAAATGTCACAGCCGCCAGGATTTGTACTGAGACACCCACTGGTGGCTTTGCGAGTCTCTGCGGCTTCGTACTAAGACGCCACATGCCAGGAAGTTCTCGGACTTCAGAGCAGCAGTTACCCCACCCACACATTCCCTGTCTGTCAATGACGTTTCAGAAATTAACTTTGCAACCACCAGCGCAGGACAATGGCGGCACAAAGACTAAAGACACATGCTGCTGATAAGCGATCCACCTGAATCAGGCTCTATGTCCGTCTTTGCCTCTGGTTGGGCGCAGTGTAGCACCTCTGGCTGCAGAGCGCACTGCACGCAGCAGGAGGATAGGATGTACAAGGGCAGTGCTGCTGCCTGTATATGATCTCTGATGAAAGTATCACCCCCACTTCTGAAACGCTGGATTGTATCTCATTCATCAACCGTGAGCACCAGAGATCCCTGATTTATAGTGAGTTGATATATACAATGCACACAGTGTGATTTTATATATATATATATATATATATATATATATATATATATACAGACTGCAGAGTGACGTGCACAGCACTCACCTCCCTTCCGTACAATCGCCGGCTTCTTCCCAGTATTTTTCTTGGCTTTCGCCTTGAGCTTCCCCGCACCCTGAGCCATGACACACGGCACTAGCGGGATAGACGAACGGGAAACACCGTGCTGCTCTCGCAGAAGAGTTGTGGCTGACCCCACTGACGCCCCGTACACAGGCGTCACCAGCGCGCGGACATCTTGGTTGAGGCAGCAGGAGCTACACGTCACTGCCGGATGCCGCCATCTTATTGGTGGAGTTGGATCGTCAGTGGCGACATATGTTGTATTAATGAGTAGGGGACTCTCACTGGCAGCTTAGTGTATTGTGATCATGCTGGGCGTATACTAAATATCTAAATTACTTTAAACAGAAGATGAAGTAATTACACAGGTTCTGTGGCTTATTGACTTCAAACCTGCATTTCAGATGGTTTTAATCAGCTACAGAACCTGTGTAATCCGTGAGCGTCCTGGTTTAATGGATAGTAAAAATGTAAGCTTTAACGAGCAGGGCCCTCTTTCTTCATGTGCTTTTACGTCTCACGCTCAACCTATCTTCTTTTCAATACTCCCTTTGACGGCACCAAATCCCTCTGTTTTTTGCCGCCAGGATACGTATTTCAGTGTTGTCTGCTGACGCAACCATGTTTATATACCCTGTACTGTCCTATATTGTATCAAATTGTAAGTCACTGTTTTCTTGTTTTTTCTTATTTGTTTATGTACTCTAACTGGGCGCTGCAGATCCCTTGTGGCACCATATAAACAAAGGATAATATAATAATAATAATAATAATAATAATAATAATAATAGTATGTAAGCATCAGTGACATGCGGTGAGGTCAGTGAATGGGGAGGCACTGGCAGCCAATCCCCCCCCCCCCCTTCCCCCATAGAGGGGAGGAACATTTTTTAGTCCCCCACACATCACTAAAACCAGCACCAGGCAGAACCAGCCAGGGGGGATGATGCCATAGCAGGGGAGACTCTCAGTGTGGGGTCCCCCTGCCATAACATTAAACAGCCCCCCAAGCCAGTCAGCCCAGGGTTGGAATTCCTCGGAAAGTGGGCCCCCCAAAAAATAAAAATGGGGTCCCCCCTCCCGAGCAACAACCAGCACTGGTGGTGTTCTTTACAGGTGCCCTACAGGTCCCAGCAAGCCTGCCCCAGCATGCTGGCACTTGGAGAACCACAAGTGCCAGCATGCCTGGACATAAAGGGCCCGCGGGCACCTGTAGTCCACCTGTAAATAAAATATTAAAATAAAACACGTCTTAAAAAAAAAAGTTTTATTAGGGTCTTCACCTGGGGGCGGCGGCGGCCTTTAAGCTCTTTTGCATAGCTGCCGCCTTCCCAGGGCTTCCGGGGTCTTCACCTGGGGGGCCGCCGCCTTCCCAGGGCTTCCGGCGTCTTCACCTGGGAGGCGGTGGCCTTTAAGCTCTTTTGCATGGCCGCCACCTTCCCGGGGCTTCCGGCGTCTTCACCTGGTGGGCGGTGGCTGTTAAGCTCTTTTGCATAGCCGCCGCCCATCCAGGACTTCCGCGGCTTCTTCTTTCTTATGGAGCTCTTCACTGCTCCTCCGCCGTTGTACTGACGCCGCTCCCTCGCGCTGACTTATATAAGTCAGCTGGAGGGGGCAGGGCGATGACGCAGCGAGCCGTGATTGGCTCGTGGCGGCCAACTTGAATTTCAAAAATGACGCTGAGGCGCCATTTTTGAAACTGGTACCGATCCGCTGCCAAACTCTGCAGAGTGGCAGGCAGGGATCTTGGATCCCTACCTGCCGCTACTACTATCAGCTCCGCCGCCACCGCCGCCCGCACCTCGCGCTAGTGCCGCTTTCCAATGTATTTTCAATGAGCTTTTACTGCCCATGGCTTGGCCCCGCCCGCGCCCGTCCCCCGCTCCGGCTCCTTTCCCATTGATAACGGGAGGCACCGCTATCGGTGCCTCCCAACCCCATTTACATAGTGATAATGATTAGATTAATATAAAGGAGATACTTATGACACAGAATATGTGTCATAAGTATCTTCTTTGTATTATTTTAATCATTAATGACAAGGGAGGCACTGCCCTAATAAGCATATGACACCCTCCCTCCTCCCTCCCCCCCCCACCTCTCAACAACTGTGAGGAAGAGTTTGTGGTCTCACTGAAGATATGTGTTTATTAGTAATAAAGTAACTCTCTTCTGCAAAGACCCGAGTGCACTCTTGCACTCTGCTTTTGCATTTTATATATATATATATATATATATATATACACACATATTTATATATATATATATATATATATATATATACAACTCAGTTTCTGATCTTGTTCTGCTTATTTATAGTTATACACAGTGCAACTTCTCTTTTTCTCTGCCAGTATCAGATTCTCTGCGTACATGGTTATTGCTGTATGTATAATATAATGACAGTGCCAGGTCTCTTGTTGTGTATCCGCTTACCATGCTCTGCTTCCATCCGTATCCTGTGCGTACAAACAGGTGCGTATTGTCCCTTCTAAGCCACCGACCTTATACAACAAAGGGGCTTAATCCTAGATGACGATTCTGAGTAATCACCTGCTCCTAGAGGTAACCCTTGACAGTGTTTTCTGAGCTGCTGGCCGGTTGGAATTTATAGTTGGATGAGCCACAAAGTACAATATACCATTCATGAGAATAGCGGCATTTGGCAGTTTATGACTCAGGCTGACCGATGTTATAATTGACATGGCCAAAGTGGTGGGAGTACATTCTAAAGAGTCTTTTACATTAATATTTTACAATGCCCAATGACAACATTTGAAAACATAATGGGGGACTGCCGTCTGCAAACTTCCTGCCGGCAGAGGGTCCCAGGTGGGCATAAGTTTTATTAACAGTGCCCGGTACCCCGCTCTTGTCACATTCTGGGGTCTATTCATGAAGCAGTGAAAAGAGTGGAGAAGTGAGCCTGTGGAGAAGTTGCCCACGGCAACCAATCAGCTGCTTCGTACAATTGTATAGTATGCAAATGATAAATGTTACTTCAATGCTGATTCGTTGCCAGGGGCAACTTCTCCACTGGCTCACTTCTCCACACTTTTCACTGCTTCATGAATAGACCCCTCTGTGCTTACTCTGTATATGAACTGAGATAAGCGCTGGGAATATAGGTGGTGTTTATGTGGGGACAGGGGTGTAGCGAGGGTGGCCCCAGTGGAGAGCGAGCTCCGGGCGCCAAAAAAGTTAGAGGGCGCAGATGGGGCGCACACTGACTCAGACTCGGAGACTAGGTGGTGAACAGATAAGGCCAGTGTTGACAGCAGAAGACACTGACATCCAGCACATGCCGGAGCTCTGACCACCCTCTTTATATGTCTCACTGTCTGCTTGTAGCTGTGCAGCTGGGTTACTTTTGTCCTGCAGCCCGCACTGCTGCAGCACCTCTCTCTGCCCCGGATGCTGTAGCGCTTCTTTCTGCCCCAGCTGCTGCAGCACCACTTTCTGTCTCTGCTCCTGCAGAGTTCTCTCTGCCCCGACTGTTGTAGCACCGCTCTCTGCCCCGGCTGCTGCAGAACCTCTCTCTACATTGATGCTGCAGCACCTCTCTCTGCATTAGAAGCTGCAACATAACATATATAAATGGCTCTTTTGTGGTGTAACGTGTATAATGGGCTCTGCTGTGGCATAACGTGTATAAGTGGCTCTACTTTGGCATAATGTGTAGAAAGGGGCTCTACTGTGGGGGTGGTTTTCTGTATGCGGAATGTCGGGATCCCGGCGCACAGTATACCGGCGCCGGAATCCCGACACCCGGCATACCGACATATATTCTCCCTCGTGGGGGTCCACGACCCCCCTGGAGGGAGAATAAAATAGCGTGGCGCGCATAGTGCGCCACCGTGCCCGCAGCGAGCCCGCAAGGGGCTCATTTGCGCTCGCCACACTGTCGGTGTGCCGGCGGTCGGGCTCCCGGCGCCGGTATGCTGGTCGCCGGGAGCCCGGCCGCCGGCATACCGTACTGCACCTCTACTGTGGCATAACGTGTATAAATGGCTCTTCTGGGGTGTAACATGTACAAGCATCTCTACTGTGGGATGTAAAGTGATTAACGGAAACTACTGTGCGACATATTGAGAATTTGTACTATTCTGCGGTCACACCCCTTCCCCATGAATCCATAACCCTGTCTTAAACTTGGTGAGGGTGGGGGGCAGTGCCCAAAGGAAACTTTTGCCCTGAGCTCTACAAGGTCCTGTCACCAATTTAGAATTTTTTAATAATTGTTATTTTCAAATGTAACATGCCACCACATGTTGGCCAGTCCCCCAATTCAGTACGGGGGGGGGGGCTGAGTCATACCCTTGCTCCAGGCACCATGGCGCCTAGTTACACCTCTGTGTGGGGGCCACGTCTCTGCCTTATGTTGTTTAAAATGGAAACTGGAAATATGAAGGTGTGTCTTCCATTATTCTTTTCCAGCTTTCATCCTTCTCCATCCTGGTCCTTTACCCTCCTTGCTGCTTCTCTATCCTACTCCTCATCCTCTATTCTCCTTCCTTCCTCACGCCTAAGCATCAGTGCACTGTTTTTCGGAACCCAATTGGCAAATTCAGCACACATAGGACCAGATTCTGGATATGTAGCAAAAAACATGGAGCAATTTGAAACATAGAAACATTGATGTTGTGGCATATCCTCTTTTCCCCTGACTAAATATTTTTGTGTGCATTTTTTGTCCACAACCCCCCCCCTCCCCCATATATTTTTTTAATTACCCATTTTATTTAATTGTGCTATTTACAGTGTGTATATATCTTCTTCCACTGTTCTTCCTTACATTCTCCCTCTTCTTCGCTGAACTGGTCACGGTACTCTGGACAGTTACGGGCCGGGACAAATCTATGTAAGGGTCAGCTACTATTGTTGTAAGAGTCACAGGGGCTCATTTATCATGGATTACATATTGAATGCGATCTGGGCGGGATCTTAACGCCCAGGATCACATTGCAGTATGCAATCCCTTCGGGTGAATGTATCACTCGGCACCGACAGGAGAATCTGAAATCTCTCTGCTTGCTGTGTATTTCATGCAGAAATCACCACCTACAGAAACTACAGCAGGCAAATGTTCTGTTGTCCTTATTTCCTGGCATGAAGATAATCATGAGAGAATAATACAGACATTTCCCTGTTGCCATCTCAATGCCAACTATTTCATTGCTGTCCATATGGCTTGGATACTAGAAATCTACATTTACTGGTGGTAGTATACTGTATCAGTGTCACATACAGTAACATTACAAATTGTGCTTTGGGATAGGGCTGTCAGTGCAATCATCTGTCATACAGCACCATCTTGTGGCAGTCATGTGTACTGCACACTCATTTCTCAGTTCCGTTCATCTAACCCAGGGGTGGGGAACTTTTTTTCTACCGAGGGCCATTTGGATATTGATAAAATCCTTCGGGGGCCATACAAAAATTCTCAACTTAAAAAATTACCCTGCCCCTTGTAGGTCTGCCCCTTAGAGGTACTGTGTGTGCGCGCCGGAGGCGCGCGTGCACCGAAAAATGGGTGTGGCCAGTTAAAATGGGACGTAATACACATATGCCCCCAATAGTGCAGTGCCAGATCCACAATTGCCCCCACAGTGCCAGGTATACAAATGCCCCTCACAGTGCCAGGTATACAGATGTCCCCACAGTGCCAGGTATACAGATGCCCCCACAGTGCCAGGTATACAAATGCCACTCACCGTGCCAGGTATACAAATGCCCCTTACCGTGCCAGGTATACAAATTCCCTCCACAGTGCCAGGTATACAGATGCCCCCACAGTGCCAGGTGTGCCAAGTATACAAATTCCCTCCACAGTGCCAGGTATACAAATGCCCCTCACAGTGCCAGGTATACAGATGCCCCCACAGTGCCAGATATACAAATGCCCCTCATAGTGCCAGGTATACAAATGCCTCTCACAGTGGCAGGTATACAGATGTCCACACAGTGCCAGATATACAGATGCCCCTACAGTGCCAGGTATACAAATGCCCCTCACCGTGCCAGGTATACAAATGCCCCTCACCGTGCCAGGTATGCAAATGCCCCCCCACAGTGCCAGGTATACAGATGCCCCCACAGTGCCAGGTATACAAATGCCCCCCACAGTGCCAGGTATACAAATACCCCTCACAGTGCCAGGTATACAAATGCCCCTCACAGTGCCAAGTATACAGATGCCCCCACAGTGCCAGGTATACAAATGCCCCCACAGTGCCAGGTATACAGATGCCCCCACAGTGCCAGGTATACATATGCCCCCCCCCCCGTGCTGCTTATCGCTCCTTTCGGCGGGACACGGAGGAGAGCGCGGCTATGTTGGGCAGCGGCATGTAGGACTTGAAACCAGCTGCCAATTCGAGAGCCAATCAGAGCTCGCGGACTAGCAGCCGCGGCTCCTGATTGGCTGCCAGTCCGCGAGCTCTGGTTGGCTCACGAACCAGCGGCTGGTTTCAAGTCCTACACGCTGCCGCCGTCACCCGACATTGGCGCGCTCTTCCTTGTCCTGACAGCTGAGACACGCTGCCACCGGACTGAGCGGCGGCGTGTCTCACTGAGAGAAGCGGGTGGGCCGGAGCAAACGGCTTCACGGGCCTTATACCGCCCGCGGGCCGGAGGTTCCCCACCCCTGATCTAACCCCTTTGGCTAGTTTTCAATGTAAAAACTAGTGATGTGCACCGGAAATTTTTCGGGTTTTGTGTTTTTGGTGTTTTGGTTTTGGATTCGGTTTTGGCAAAACCTCCCCGAAATTTTTTGTCGGATTCGGGTATGTTTTGGATTCGTTTTTTTTTTACAAAAACCCCTCAAAAACAGCTTAAATCATAGAATTTGGGGGTCATTTTGATCCCATTGTATTATTAACCTCAATAACCATAATTTCCACTCATTTCCAGTCTATTCTGAACACCTCACACCTCACAATATTATTTTTAGTCCTAAAATTCGCACCGAGGTCGCTGGATGACTAAGCTAAGCGACCCAAGTGGCCGACACAAACACCTGGCCCATCTAGGAGTGGCACTGCAGTGTCAGACAGGATGGCCGATTTAAAAAATAGTCCCCAAACAGCACATGATGCAAAGAAAAAAAGGGGTGCACCAAGGTCGCTGGATGGCTAAGCTAAGCGACCCAAGTGGCCGACACAAACACCTGGCCAATCTAGGCGTGGCACTGCAGTGTCAGACAGGATGGCCGATTTAAAAAATAGTCCCCAAACAGCACATGATGCAAAGAAAAAAAGAGGTGCACCAAGGTTGCTGGATGGCTAAGCTAAGCGACCCAAGTGGCCGACACAAACACCTGGCCCATCTAGGAGTGGCACTGCAGTGTCAGACAGGATGGCCGATTTAAAAAATAGTCCCCAAACAGCACATGATGCAAAGAAAAAAAGAGGTGCACCAAGGTCGCTGGATGGCTAAGCTAAGCGACCCAAGTGGCCGACACAAACACCTGGCCCATCTAGGAGTGGCACTGCAGTGTCAGACAGGATGGCCGATTTAAAAAATAGTCCCCAAACAGCACATGATGCAAAGAAAAAAAAGAGGTGCACCAAGGTTGCTGGATGGCTAAGCTAAGCGACCCAAGTGGCCGACACAAACACCTGGCCCACCTAGGAGTGGCACTGCAGTTTTCTAGCAAGAGGATGAGTGCTTCCATCCTCATGTGAATCTGAACCACTAGCCATGAACATAGGCCAGGGCCTCAGCCGTTCCTTGCCACTCCGTGTCATAAATGGCATATTGGCAAGTTTACGCTTCTCATCAGATGCTTTTAATTTTGATTTTTGGGTCATTTTACTGAACTTTTGTTTTTTGGATTTTACATGCTCTCTACTATGACATTGGGCATCGGCCTTGGCAGACGACGTTGATGGCATTTCATCGTCTCGGCCATGACTAGTGGCAGCAGCTTCAGCACGAGGTGGAAGTGGATTTTGATCTTTCCCTATTTTACCCTCCACATTTTTGTTCTCCATTTTTTAATGTGTGGAATTATATGCCAGTAATATATCAATAGCAATGGCCTACTGTACCGTACTGCTATATATATACTGGTGGTCAGCAAAATTCTGCACTGTCCTCCTACTATATATACTGCGCACAACTAAAATGCAGCACAGGTATGGATGGATAGTATACTTGACGACACAGAGATAGGTAGAGCAGTGGACTACTGTACCATACTGCTATATATATACTGGTGATCAGCAAAATTCTGCACTGTCCTCATACTATATATACTGCGCACAACTAAAATGCAGCACAGGTATGGATGGATAGTTTACTTGACGACAAAGAGGTAGGTAGAGCAGTGGACTACTGTACCGTACTGCTATATATATACTGGTGGTCAGCAAAATTCTGCACTGCCCTCCTACTATATATACTGCGCAGAACTAAAATGCAGCACAGGTATGGATGGATAGTATACTTGATGACACAGAGGTAGGTAGAGCAGTGGACTACTGTACCGTACTGCTATACATATACTGGTGGTCAGCAAAATTCTGCACTGTCCTCCTACTATATATACTGCGCACAACTAAAATGCAGCACAGGTATGGATGGATAGTATACTTGACGACACAGAGGTAGGTAGAGCAGTGGACTACTGTACCATACTGCTATATAATACTGGTGGTCAGCAAAATTCTGCACTGTCCTCCTACTATATACTACAATCCAGCAGAGATATGGAGCGTTTTTCAGCAGAGAACGTAGATATTTTCAGCACACTGAGCACAGATATTTGCAAGCACACTGAGCACAGATATTTGCAGCACACTGAGCACAGATATTTGCAGCACACTGAACACAGAAACTCTGCACGTTCTCTCCCTATCATCTCCAATGCACGAGTGAAAATGGCGGCGACGCGCGGCTCCTTATATAGGTTAATCGAGCAGGGCGGGAAGATCCGAGTCTGCCTCGGACCCGTGTAAAATGGGTGAAGTTCGGGGGGATTCGGATTTCGAGGAACCGAACCCGCTCATCACTTGTAATAACACACCCGGGGGAAGGGGGGGGGGGTTAAATTGAAGTGGGAGCAGGAGAGGGGGGGGGAGGGGTAGGTGCAGGGGAGGGGGCGTCTGATGGGGCAGGGCAAGGTAATCTTCCGGGTTTGCCAGTGCTGTCAGCCCCGGAAGATTTCCGTGCAAACCAGGGACGTGCAGTCAGGGGAGGCAGTGCCTCCCCTGTCATTAATGATTAAAATAATATAAAGAAGACACTTATGACACATATTCTGTGTCATAAGTATCTGCTGTAGCCTTTACATTATTTTAATAATTTCTACTTTATTAAAAATGGTTCTGAATTTGTTTCAGAGGCACCGCACTCGGTGCCTCCAGCTAACAATGTTAAGGAGACGGAATTGGGGGGCGGGGCTAAGAATCGGGCAGTAAAAGCCCATTAAAAAAATTCCTATAGGCGGCACCTACTGGAAGTGCCACTTTGACACGCCCCTGATTTACACACTGTATGATTGGCCAGTGGCGGTGCCCCCACCCCTGTCAACCCCCCTATCTCCGTCTCCCAGCAACTCACAGCGAAAGGTAGTGGAGTCCTCCATATGGGGGGGATGATTCTGTCGTCTCCAGGATCCAGCAGCAGCACTCCCAGCAGCGGCGGTACAGAGGAGAGAGCGATGCTGCTCAAGGCGGAGTCTGGAGAGAATCATCCCTGACTCCTGAAGGCTGATCCACCGGCGGCCGCGGCACTTCAAGCTCCTCTCCTCCGGTGGCGCCAGTGACAGTGCTGGGTAGCGGGAGAGTCAGGACTCTAGAGCTAGACTGTAACAAGCCTGCACTGAGGTCAGTCAGGGGGGAGGGAGGGAGGAGGACAGGAGAGAGCCGTGGTCATCAAGCTGGGGGAGCTATTGCATATATTTTATAAGGTGGGAGTGAAAGGTACATTAAATATATAACGGGTGGTAGGGAGAGGGGTTACTAAATATTTAGTGGGTGGGAGGACACTAAATATATAAGGGGTGAGGGCAGCGCCGTAACTAGGTGTGTGCAGAAGGGGCATTGCCCACAGCGCACACCTAGTTAGAGTGAATATTCCCCCTGCTCTCCCACTGCCCGTCCCTGAGGAGGCTCACTGATCGGCGGATGGCTATAAACATCCGGGTGATTGGGCCGCGGTCGCGGTGTGGAAGTGTCAGTGTGTCTCTGCCACACGGCTTCCGGTGCCACCCTAATGTCTGCCCTCATCATGGCGCCGCCATGCCGGTGACATGGTCCAACTGGAGGGGATGGCGGGCTTGAAGGCCTCTCCCAGAGACGCAAGACCAGGCAAGTCAGTGTCTCTGTGCGGAGATAGGGGCACCATGCATGTATACTGTATGTAAGGTTACAGCAGAGCTACAAGTGTGTATACTAAGAGGGCTCTGACAGGTCAGGTTTTCAGGATTTCCATGCTTGAGCACAGGTGAATCCGGGGACGCTGTCTGCCGTAATGTGTAACAATGGGACGCTGTCTGCCGTAATGTGTAAAAAGGGGGACGCTGTCTGCCGTAATGTGTAAAAAGGGGGACGCTATCTGCCGTAATGTGTAAAAAGGGGGACGCTGTCTGCCGTAATGTGTAAAAAGGGGGACGCTGTCTGACGTAATGTGTAAAAAGGGGGACGCTGTCTGCCGTAATGTGTAAAAAGGGGGACGCTGTCTGCCGTAATGTGTAAAAAGGGGGACGCTGTCTGACGTAATGTGTAAAAAGGGGATGCTGTCTGCCGTAATGTGTAAAAAGGGGGACGCTGTCTGCCGTAATGTGTTATAAGGGGGACGCTGTCTGCCGTAATGTGTAAAAAGGGGGACGCTGTCTGCCGTAATGTGTAAAAAGGGGATGCTGTCTGCCGTAATGTGTAAAAAGGGGGACGCTGTCTGCCGTAATGTGTAAAAAGGGAGACGCTGTCTGCCGTAATGTGTAAAAGGGGGACGCTGTCTGCCGTAATGTGTAAAAAGGGATGCTGTCTGCCGTAATGTGTAAAAAGGGGGACGCTGTCTGCCTTAATGTGTAAAAGGGGACGCTGTCTGCTGTTATGTGCAAAAAGGGGGACACTGTCTGCCGTAATGTGTAAAAGGGGGACGCTGGCTGCCGTAATGTGTAAAAAGGGGGACGCTGGCTGCCGTAATGTGTAAAAAGGGGGACGCTGGCTGCCGTAATGTGTAAAAAGGGGATGCTGTCTGCCGTAATGTGTAAAAGGGGCTCTACCTGGTGTAGTGGCGCTACTGTGCGGCGTAATTTGAATAATGGAGACTACTGTGCATCGTAATATGAATTGGTATTATTTTGTGGTCACACCCCTTCTCCATGAAGCCATGCCTCTATATTTTTCACGTGCGCCTGCGGCACACACTGCCCCTATAAAGGGGGGGCGCCAATGCCGTTTCTTGCACACAGCGCCAAAATGTCTAATTACTGCACTGCGTGAGGGTATATCACTCACCACTCATATCTAACAGTACAGCGTCCTGGGTGCCCTCCAATGCAGGGGTCAAAGAAAGAGTGATCTGGCGGGGCGGGTCACAGTATAAATAATGATAAGGCAGTTACATCTGTATACTTCTCAACATTTCAATTTTATGAAAAAATTTTCAGCTGAAATCATACTCACTGCAAATGGGCGCCATTCTGACGTCAGTGGGAGTCTGGGACAGCAGGAAGCATAGCTGCACATGGGGCTTGGTGAAGAGTATTTAAGGTAAGCCACAGTTATCTTATTTTACTCTTGATGAAAATTTATGTTATAAAATGAAAACATTGAGAAGTTTAGAGGTGTAACCGCCTTATCAATATTTATACACTGACCGCGAGTGCCGGCAGATCACACTTTGTTTTTTTATATATATATATATATATATATATATATATATATAGGACTTGCATAGGGGGCGGAGGCACGGTGGGCACATCCAGAGACACGGTACTGACATGAGGTACAGGACCCACTGTCTGAAGTGCCTCGGGCCCCCTGAAGGCTTAATCCAGCCCTGGGGCAGCGATCTCCTCTCCTTTCTTACTCCGGCTCCAGCACCCTGCGGTGCACTCACTGGCCAGCGCAGGCCGCGCAGCACTGTAGAAGTGGAACTGCTGGAGGACGATCAGCCCCGCCATAGGGAGCAGGTTTGTTAATTACTCTCTATTTATCGGCGTGGGCCGCGGCTGGCTGTGATTTATGGGGGAGATTGGCGGGAACTTTATTTTGACATGGGTCTAAGCTCACCCCTGCTGTACTGGGGACCCAAGGCTGTACTGCGTATATGTCGTATGCTGTATGCATACTGCTGACAGAGTGGGACAGTAATGTGTTCTCCCTAGCATCACCCTCTACTGTCACCCACAGCTGGCACCAACTGTTGTCACCCTCTCCCTGTCACCCACAGCTGTTACTGACTGCTGGCACCCTCTCCCTGTCACCCACTGTTGTCATCCTCTCACTGTCACCCTCTCCCTGTCACCCACAGCTGGTACAGACTGCTGGCACCCTCTTCCTGTCACCAGCTTCCTGACATCACCCTCTCTCTGTCACCCACAGCTGGCACCCTCTCACTGTTACTCACTGCGATCACCCTCTTCCTGTCACCAGCTCCCTGGCATCACCCACTGCTGTCACCCTGTCCCTGTCACCGACTGCTGTCATACTCTCCCTGGCATCACCCTCTCCCTGTCATCCACTATATATCCCCTCTTGTTTTGAGGCCACACCCTCACTGCAAAAGCACAACCAGTTTTCTGGGAGCACGTGTGCCTTTGGCGCATGCAGGGATAGTGACGGTAGCGGGCATCAGCTCAGAGGCGGTAGCGGGCATCGGCGGGACTCGGCTGACATTATGGCTGCAGTGCCTCACCAGCCACTGACCTCACCGCACGCCACTGGTGCAAACCACTGAAGGGGTTAATAGTACTGTGCAAATTTGGGATTACTTGTTGCCTGAGCCTAGTCACATAGATGTGTATTAATATGTATTGGCTGTTGGAAACATAGGGCCCAAGGTTGAGGCCACAACAAATAACTCTTGGAGGTTTATTTATGAAGCTTCGGGCTGTAAAACCTGCCAGTTCTGATCGTGTTTATGCCTGATATTTAAAAGGGCAATGATTATACTAGCAAGACACGGCTACTAAATGCATTATTCTTTTAATATTGGGCATAAAGGTAATCAGAGGTGCTGTTTTTTTCAACCCAAAGCTTCATAAATAAACACCATGGTGTCATCAGATCCTAGAATCTCCAGCGTCAGAGGAGCACCATCACCATGCATTGTTGTTAAACAATGAACCTTTTGTACTGTTACCTTGGTACCATCTTTTGCGTCATCTTGCCCCACCCACTGCTGTAAAATTGCAGCTTTGAACAAAAAGGGAGAAGATCACGATGATGCAGTTGCAGCACCATGCCTCTCCGCACCTAGGACTTGAGTTCCAGAGGGGGCTCTTTAAAAGCCGACAATTATATCTACCAGTGGCAAAGCCCAAACCTCCCTGGTGTAATGGTTAGCGTTACTGCCTCACCGCATTGGGTTACGGTCATTAGGCCGACAGCACTTAGGTTGACAGTCATTAGGGCGACCACTATTGGTCGACATGGTCAATAGGTCAACATGGTCAATAGGTCGATTTGTACTAGGTCGACATGGAAAAAGGTCAACATGATTTTTTTAAAAATATTTTAATTGTTTGAACGTTTTCATACTTTACGATCCATGTGGACTTCAATTGGCAATGGTAACGTGTTCCGAGCGCAGCGAGGGGACGCGGGCACTGATTAGGGTTCCCCATCACTTTACGAAGAAAACGACACCAGAAACAGTCAAAAAACTCATATCAACCTACTGCATGTCGACCAATAGTGGTCGACCTAAGTGTGTTCAACCTAATGACCCATACCCACAGCATTGAGGTCATGGGTTTGATTCCCACCATGGCTATAACTGTGTGGATTTTGTATATTGTCCCTGTACTTAAAAACTACTGGTAGGTTAATTGGCTACCGCCAAAAATATAATTTAGTGTGTAAGCAAGTGCATGTACATATGTTTAGGGCAGACTAGATGGGCTAAGTGAAGTGTGGTGAATATTGGGCGCAGATTAATATTAGCAAAGCCGTCATGGCTTCAGTGATCCACTTTGCAACTGGACGGCAGCTTCAATACCTGCTTCCACTTGCAAAAGATTGTTTCACAGTCAATTGTTGTTTGAAACTGCTAATCTTCTTCGTCCCCTTCTGAGGGGATCAGTACTAAATGCCGCCGGTCGGAATCCCGGCGGTCGAAATACCGACGCCGGAATCCCGACCACACAATCCCGACAGGGGTGGTGAGCGGAACGAAGGCCCTTGCGGGCTCGCTTCGCTCGCCACGCTGCGGGCACGGTGCCTCACTACGCTCGGCACACTATTATATTCTCCCTCTATGGGTGTCGTGGACACCCACGGAGGGAGAATATGTCGGGATTGTGGCGGTCGGGATTCCGGCGTCGGTATTTCGACCGCCGGGATTCCGTCCGGCGGCATCCTGACCGCATCCCCTTCTGAGATGTAGATTCATTCCCAGCAGCAGCAGCAGCAGCAACCCTCGGTGCAAGGATGCTTCTGGGGGATCCTGGATAGGGGAGGAGTTAGTTAGCCTTTGCATATTGGATGCAGGAGGACTACCTCTGATCATTAATAAGGAGATTGATGCTGAATGTGTTGGCGGTGGATGATGATGATGGACTGCTTTGTAGTTTACCAGGATTTTTCAGATTTTCACAAATACTTTGAATGAACTCGCTGCAAATGATGTAACAGGGAGGAGATTCCTAAATGGTTAATGTCCCACCCTCTACTTACTTTGGCTTCACAAATGGTACTGATGGCTTGGTAAATTTCAGGATTTGAGTAAAAAACATTTCACACAAAAGAGGTAGCTTATTTTGGGCTTATGCCCAGGCATGACAATGGCTTTCTTTTAATCATGGGCAAGAATTGCTGCCACTGGTGGCTGAATTACTTTGTCACAAACAACATCCTCATCATCAACATCCTCATTAGCATCAGGTACACAAATATCCTTTCCATCCTATTGCACTTTCACAGTAGCAGCCTCAATTTCTATGACACCATCTTCACTTGTACTGTTCATCTCCACATTTGCAGTGGGTGCAGAAATGGTAGAAGGAGGCATCTCTACAAGTACAGTATCAAAATGTCAGACTTACACATAGCACTCATGGACACCATTAGGCTTTCATGAATTTGTGAAGTTTGTGAAAGCACAGGGGTCTATGTACTAAGCCTTGATGAGAGATATAGAGTGGGTGGAGGTAAAGTCCCAGCTGATCAGCTCCTAACTGCCATGTTACAGGCTGTGTTTGAAAAATGACAGGTGCTGGTTGGTTGGTACTTTATCTTCATCTACTTTTTTCTCTCTCAAATGCTTAGTATATAGGGGGTCATTCCGAGTTGTTCGCTCGTTATTTTTTTCTCGCAACGGAGCGATTAGTCGCTAATGCGCATGCGCAATGTCCGCAGTGCGACTGCGCCAAGTAAATTTGCTATGCAGTTAGGTATTTTACTCACGGCATTACGAGTTTTTTTCTTCGTTTTGGTGATCGTAATGTGATTGACAGGAAGTGGGTGTTTCTGGGTGGAAACTGGACGTTTTATGGGTGTGTGCGAAAAAACGCTACCGTTTCTGGGAAAAACGCGGAAGTGGCTGGAGAAACGGAGGAGTGTCTTGGCGAACGCTGGGTGTGTTTGTGACGTCAAACCAGGAACGACAAGCACAGAACTGATCGCAGATGCCGAGTAAGTCTGGAGCTACTCAGAAACTGCTAAGAAGTGTCTATTCGCAATTCTGCTAATCTTTCGTTCGCAATTTTAAAATGCTAAGATTCACTCCCAGTAGGCGGCGGCTTAGCGTGTGCAAAGCTGCTAAAAGCAGCTTGCGAGCGAACAACTCGGAATGACCCCCTTAGGACCTAATTCAGAGTTGTAAGCTATTGCAATTGCAATTTTCTATGCAATGCAACTGCTAATGTTAGCAAGTGAAGCTGCCACCCTGAAATGAAAAATAGATGTAAACTGGAGTGAATGCATCTCATTCGCAATTTGCATACACATACGCAGCCTATACGCAAGAACGTTAAACATGGACTGCTCGAGTAGGTCTTTGGCTATGCAGACTAGATGTGGCAGTAGTCACGCAGGCGCCAAGTTTTTGTATGGTGGAGCTCGCTGCTGCCATCACATACATGCTCCGTAAATGGCCATGACACGCCTGCGTTTTTAAAACCACTCCCTGCTAACTCCATGTTACTACCCCCAAAGGTCACTTCCTGTCAATCACTGCGACTGGATCCTCATTGTGAACGCAAAAGCGCCTTTGCACATGCACAGTGCAATTGCATAATGTGCACAGTCTGCCAATATTTTCTCAGTTGCGAAAACATTGGCATAGCGTATAACTTTGAATTAGGCCCATAGACAAAACAGTTTGTTCTTTAACCTTATGTGTATATTTACCAAACTGCGGGTTTGATGTTACCCATAACAACTACTTTTACAGGGTTCTAGGTGAATTATAAACATATCCCTTAGATTTTCTTCTGCACTGATTTGCCTGACACCTCTTCTAGAGCGAGAAGTTGTTGCATCATCATGTGAGGTTGCAGAAGAAGATGCCTGTGTGTTGGCCCTGGTTTCCAAAATAGGCATTATAGTGCAAGAAACAGCATTAGCATTAGCAAGACCACCACTCGCAAAGAAAGGTTATGGCCTGAGCCATTCCTTTTAACTGCATGTGGTGTATGGCATCTTGGTAACTTGGTAAAAAGATTTTCGGCAGTAAATTTTCCTTTTAATATTAAAGGTGATGTTTTCTCTAACATTGTGAAATATTGTTTAGATTTCAGGTGCTCTTTCTTTTTTTTTCCAATATATATTTTATTGAGGTCCAGAAAATATAACAATCAATGTCAGAAATAAGCATAGTATCCATTCTAAGATAAAGACTGATAAGGTCTAAGACCTTCAAGTTATGTGGACAACGGGATCTGAAGCAAAACCTCTTTTTTTTTTCATTTTCTAGTACAAAATAGAAGAACTGTAGATGACAGTGTTATAGAAGTCTTGGAAAAGCCAAATCACAAAGCTATCTATCATCAATTTGACACAGGAACAAGAATGCAAACAGTACAAACCATATAACATACTAATACGTTCTCCCCGTTGGGGAACGAGTAACTAGAAGTAAAAGATACAAAAAATTAAAAGACAAACATAGAAAGAACAATAGTAAAAAACAATAAAAAACAATACCTGCCAGGGCGAGGGGACCGCCAACCCATCCATGGAGACATCAACAGAGCAAGAGAAGATATGTAGACAACTGAGAATCGTAGAGAGGGTGTAGAGGGAAGGGATAAGGAGGGCTAAGGGAGGCGGCAGCAAGAAACGCAGCATTAGAGAGAGGAAAACCAGAAGAGCAAAGAATTGGAGAGGATTACATGGTTACGGAAGAGAAATGGGAGGGCCATCAGATAAGAGTTGATGTCCGTACCACGTGGTGCATTGAAAACTTTGTTTAACAGCCAATTTTGTCAGGGTGGGCAATCTATTAATAAATCGTCCCCAACATTTAAACAACGCAGGAGTTAGTAATTCTTTATTTAGAGACGTTTCCAGCCAGTCCATTGTGAATAAGAAGAGGAGTCTAGAGGTAGCTAGTGGCAGTGTGGGAGGGTTGTCGGAGATCCATTGCTGGAGAATGGCTTTCCTGTCTACCGCTGAGAGAATCACTATCAATTTTGTGTCCTGGGGGGAAAGGTCAGGTTGATCCAGGGTATGACCAAAGAGAGCCAAAGGAACAGTATATTGGAAGTGTAGATCTAACTCGGAGGCACCATATATCTGTAGTTCAGCCCAAAACGCTTGAATGTGAGGGCAGTGCCAAAAGCAATGCATAAGATCAGCGACTGGTGCAGAGCATTTCAAGCATTTTGCCGAGTCAGATAAACCCATCAAATGACTCCTCTTTGGGGAGATATAGGCTCTGTGTAATATCTTGTAGGACATTTCCTGGTATAAATTAGCCAGAATAAGTTTTAAGGGAGGTTGTGAAACTGTCCATTATGGCTTCTGGGGACATGGAAGGAATGTGAGAGGACCATGTCTGTACTTGGGGCAGATCAGTAGTGGGGATATGTTCCACTCGAATGCGGGCATATAGAGATGAGATGGAGCATGTCCCGGAGCGCAGAAGCGCGTCTAGGCTGTTAACAAAGTCTAATGAACTGAGATGGGAGAGGACTAAATGTACATAGTGTGAAGCCTGAAAGAAGTAGAATTCATGGTTAGGGTTAATGTCATATTTGGCTAGTGCTTCAGTAAAAGTGAGTGGTTTTTTCCTAGAGTCGAGAAAGTCACCGACTCGTGTAAGACCAGCAGTATGCCAAGCATTGAAAGGATATGAGGCCTGACCCTGTTGAAAGTGTAGGTTACCAAGGAGAGGAAGAAATAGGGAGTAGGTGTGCTGCAATTTTAGAGATTTTCTGGATAATCTCCATGCCACCGCAGTGGAAGTTAGGAGTATATTGTCTAGAAAAGTACCCGGTAAGTCAGATTTGGATGCATGTAGGACAAAGCTAAGAGACAGAGGGGTGCAGAGTTGGGAGTCAATAAGCGAATTGGTAAAGATTGATGTACCCTTGAGCCAATCCACTGCGAAACGAAGAAGACAGGCTCTGTTGTATTGCTCTATGTCCGGCAGATTCAGTCCCCCATTCTGTACCGTCTGAGATAATTTAAAGAGGCTTATTCTGGGTCTTTTACTGGCCCAGATGAATTTAGAAATAGATGAGTTAAGGAGAGAGAGGTCAGAATTATAGAGCATGACAGGTACCATCTGAAGGACATAGAGCAATTTGGGGAAGTTAGCCATCTTCACCAGATTACAGCGACCCATAAGATTAAGGATAGTTTTTGCCACAGCGCCAATTCAGTTTGGATTTTAGCTAGGATGGGATGTATGTTGTCAGAGTAAAGACGAGCAGGGTCAGAATGAAGAAGGACTCCAAGATATGTAATATGAGCGGGAGCCCACCGAAATGGAAAAGGAGTGTCCCATACTATAGTAATCTGGGGGAAAATAGCCAATGCCTCTGATTTATCAAAATTAATCGAGAACCCTGCAAAGGAGGAAAAACGAGAGATAGCGTTCTGTAATGCCATGACGTATTGTCTCGGGTTGGAGGTGAGAAGAAGGATGTCATCTGCGAATGCCATCAATTTAACCTTTCTGTTACCAATTTTAACCCCTCGAAAAACAGGGAGTTTAAGGATGTAACGTATAAAGGGCTCTAGAGCTAGATTAAAGAGGAGGGGGGAAAGAGGGCAACCCTGTCTGGTCCCTCTTTCAAGGATGAAGGGAGATGAGGAAATGTTATTGACTATCACCTGCGCAGTAGGGGCATCATAAAGGGAGTCAACAAGGCCACGAAAGTTATCACCAAATTTTTTATATGATAAAACTCTTGCGAGGTGAGGCCAGGCAATCTTATCGAAAAGCCTTTTCCGCGTCAAGGTTTATTAAGATATTATCCATGAGATTATGAGAACGTGAGTACGTTATGGCCGCCAAGGCGGACCTGATGCCCTGCACAGATTGTCTATGTCTATTGAAGCCCAGCTGCGCAGGCGATATAATACGAGAGAGACAGAGCTGTAATCTATTGGCCATTAATTTCGTAAGGATTTTAAAATCCTGATTAAGAAGGGAAATCGGCCTGTAAGAGCCAGGTAGGGAAGGGTCCTTTCCAGGTTTCGCTATGACTATAATCGTGGCCTCGTTAAATCTAATTGGGGTTTGTTTGGAGGTAAGGATGTGGTTATAAAGAGACGTGAGGGTAGGGGCCAACTCATCACGAAGCATTTTATAAAACTCTGCGCCAAAGCCATCAGGACCGGGGCTTTTGTTATTCGGTAAAGTCTTGATAACGTCAACAACTTCTTCGACTCTGACCGGACTCTCTAGAGAGTCTCTCTCCTCCTGAGTCAAAACGGGGAGAGCAGCCTCCTCCATGAAGGAGAGGTTGGCATCCAAGTCGTCATGGCCCTTGAAGTACAGAGATTGATAAAAGTCCCTAAATTTAGTGCAAATTATTTCGGGGTCGGTACTTAGCGTGCCCGAGCTGTTGATTGCGTTTACCCATGTGCGGGCTTTAGGACCTTTAATCAAATTGGCCAGCAATTTGCCTGATTTATTGCCCCACCTATGGAGCCTGTTGCGTTGATAATCACAGGACAATTGGGCCCGTTCCGTGAGGAATGTGTTGTAGACAAGTTTGGCTGAGAGATAAGCCTCTTTGTGGGTGGGGGTATCATGCTGGGTATACCTCCTATATGCAGAGGTAAGCGTGGTACTTAAGGACTGTAATTGAGAAGAAAACTTCTTCCATCTAGAGTGAGTGTATGACATACCATGTCCTCGGAGGAAGGCCTTAGCCGCTCCCCAGAAGACCGGTGAGTCTAGACTCTGATCATTGTTATCTAAAGTATAGTTGAGCCTGGATTGCTTCATATGGAGAAGGAAGTCAGTAGATTGGCGTAAATAGGCAGGGAAACGCCAACGGGGTGGACTGCGGGGGGACATGGCTAGTTGGATATGGAGAGATATACGGGCATGGTCGGATATAATAATGTTGTCAATGGAGGTGTGGGTAACTTTGGAAAGGAGGTGAGTGGCAGTAAATATATAATCAATTTGAGAGTGAGAAGAATGAGGATGGGAATAGAAAGAAAAGTCCTTCTGAGTGGGATGGAGTATCCACCAGGGGTCCAAGAGGTCTAACTGGGAGCAGAAGGAAGGTAGAAGTTGTGTGAGAGTCGTAGCGGTGAAGGCACTTACCCTGGATCTGTCCATGGATGGGTCGACCACTAAATTGAAGTCTCCGCCGACAATTAAATTCTGGCTGCCCCAGGTAAAAAGAGTCGTTAAAAGTTCTGCAAAGAAAGAATCGGGTGAAATGTTGGGTGCATAGAGGTTGAGAAGGGTATAAACAACATCATTAATACATACATCTAATAACAGAAATCTAGGTCATAGAGCTTTCTCAGTATAGAATATTGGAGATTGGCGTGAAACAGTATCGCAACCCCCGTAGACTTAGAATGGTATGGAGATGAGATACAGTTCCCTATCCAAGGGGCTCGGAGGGTATGTCTGGGATCGTCTAACCAGTGGGTCTCTTGGAGGAACATGATATGAGGAGACATGCGTTTCAGGTGAGTGATCACCTTTTTCCTCTTAACCGGGTGATTGAGGTCCTCAACATTCCATGAGACGATGCGGAGCAACGTGGTAGTCGTATCTCCGTCTACATGAGGGTGTGGTTGGGTGTCAGTAGACATGTCAACCCACCCCTACCGGGAAAAAGAGTAAGAAAGGAGTATGGAAAATGAAGTAGGGTCCCACCCCGTCCCAGCGAGCGGGGAGGGGATCCCCCAATGGGGGGAAGGGGCTCCAGCACAGGCAGGTAAACCTAACAAAACATATAAACAATAACAAGAACATCAATAAACAACAAGACGTGTAGACAACAAATCAAGAGTATGTGTCAGTCACACTTCTCAAAAACATTATGTGAGGCCCGAGCGCAGACTCGAGCAGCGGTAATAATGCAGTAATCAAGTGTCAGGTATGGTGAAATGTAATTTGGCCTCCTCAGGATCCTCAAAGAAACGTGGCCAACCATCTTCTAAAACTCTGAGGCGGGCAGGGTAGAGTAATGAAAACTTGATCTTTGCATCAAAGAGGTGTTTGCAGATGGGAGCAAACTCTCTGCGCTTAGCGGCTAACAATGCGGAAAAGTCCTGGAAGATGAGGAGGCGTTCTCTATTGATAGAAATGCTGGCAGTCTTGCGGTAGTGGTCGAGAAGTCTCGATTTGTCCGCATAGTTTAGAATTCGCATGATGACCGGGCGAGGGCGCCCCGAAGAGTTTTTCCTTTCGGGTCCCATTCTATGGGCTCTCTCAATGACAAGGGGAACTACCTTCAGATCCATAGACAGTTGTTCCGGAACGCCTGATGAGAGGAGATCTAAGAGCTTGCGGCCCTTCACCGATTCAGGGATGCCTATGACCCTTAGATTGTTGCGCTTGCTGCGATTTTCGGGATCATCAAGATTCTCCGATACGTCAGAGACCTCCAGCTGCTTGGCATGTAGAGAACGTTGAGCTTCCTCCAGATTATCTTCTAGGGTCGATATCCTTTGTTCCGCTTCATCAAGGCGGGTAGAATGTTGACTCAGCAAAGTCGAAGAGGACTCAATGGCTTCTTTAATGCCCGCTAACTTCTCATCTAAGAGCGGTCCTAAGACCGCTATCAGGTCTTTGTGTTTCATTTTCGGTTGTTTAATAGGCGGTCGTGATTTGCGGGAACGCTGGGCTAGCGAGCGTGTAGTCGAGTGGTCGGAGTCGGATGATTCGCCACAGGGGCTTGCTGAGTAGTGCCTGCGGACATCACGGGCAAAGGAATCAGGAAGCAGGCTGTGAGAAAACACAGCCTAGCGATCAGGTCTGAATCGGCCCCTATGGTGGGTATGGTGTTTGAGATTTCCCAGCTGTCATTTAATTTGGACCCTGTTGCCTCAACCTTCAAGGCACACCTCAGCCAGTTTATACACATACCTTTGTATATAGAGTCCATAGCTGAGGAGAAGCAGCAATTTCAGGCTATTGCACATTTCCACATGTTATAGGGATTGTTTGATGGCACCTATTTTGCTCTTGTTCCTCTTGGTTCTCACTGAATGTGATGGTAAAAAGTGGTGCCTCCTGCCAAATTCTGTCCCTGAATGCCAGCTGTGTCTACCAGTGTTGCCCCAGACTCCATTGTTGTCACCCACCCCAGGTGCACAATATGAATACAACACAAGGCAGGTCATAGAATGGTGTTTTGGTCTTTTGAAAGGGAGATTTCATTGTTTGCAGCAGTTTGGTGACACCGTCATATATGTGCCATTGGTCAGATTATTGCTCTGTGTGGGCTGTTCCACAACATTGCTATAAGGAGCTGGGTGCTGTTTCATAACCCAAAAGTTGAGTCTGAGGAGGTTGTGGTGGGGACAGCTGATTACCCTACAAGCTGAAGTTTCCGGCAATATGTGATTGAGAAATATTTTTCGTAAGTACTAAATTTTAGTTTTCTAACAATCATGTGGGATCCGTTCAGGATCCCGGCAGTTGGAATACTGACACTGTAACCCAGACACAGCTCGGAATGCAGACGCCGGCATCCCAATCAGCCTTTGTTCGGAGTTCTCAATGGTAAGCCGCTATGGGGGAGCGGGGGGGGGGGTTAGGTTTAAGCTGCAGGGAAGGGAGGGGTAGGCTGTGGGGATGGGGGGTGGGGTTAGGCACCCCCAGGGAGGGTTAGGGTGAGGCTCGGGCAGAGCCGGATTACGGGGGGGGGGGTGTCTCGGGGATACGTACCCCGGGCCCCCCTTTCCAAAAGGGCCCCCTGCCACACCACAGATCGGATCTCTCTTCAATCCGATCTGCGGTGCTGCGCTCACGAGCCCCGGCTCCCTGATGCCCTGTCCCTCCTCCTCCTTTAGTTCAGCGTGCGGCGCACCAATGACTGAGCCGCAGGCTTGCTTAGCCGGACAGCAATTGGTGTCCAATTGCTGTCCGGCTCAGCAAGCCTGCGGCTCAGTCATTGGCGCGCCGCACGCTGAACTGAAGGAGGAGGGATTCTTAGCGATGTGGATATACATATATATATATATATATTTTTAGTCCATGGGGGCCCCCTGCTCTTTAGTGTCCCAGGCCTCCCGGGGCCTTAATCCGGCTCTGGGCTCGGGGGCAGGATTAGGCTGCGGGGAGAGGGGAGGCAGGTTTAGGAACCACCGAGGAGGGTTAGGCTGCGGGAAGGGAGGGCTAGGGGTGTAAAGGGGAGAGTAAACTTACTTACCCGACCCCTGTTGGGATTCTCTGCATCGGTATGCCGGTGTTCCCATCCACCGGCACATCGTATGTATTCCAATCCTGCAAATGTAAACTATAAGGGTCACACTCCATAACTCAGCACAGTACTGTTAGTTTCCATAGTAAATAATGTACATTATCAGTGAAAAACACAGTTATTGGGGGTCATTCCGAGTTGATCGCTCGCTAGCAGTTTTTAGCAGCCGTGCAAACGCTATGCCGCCGCCCACTGGGAGTGTATTTTAGCTTAGCAGAAGTGTGAACGGTTGTATCGCAGAGCGCCTGCAAAAAAATTTTGTGTAGTTTCAGAGTAGCTCAAAACCTACTCAGCGCTTGCGATCACTTCAGACTATTCAGTTCCGGATTTGACGTCACAAATCCGCCTAGCGTTCGCCCAGCCACACCTGCATTTTCCCTGGCACGCCTGCGTTTTTCCGAACACTCCCTGAAGACGGTCAGTTGCCACCCAGAAACGCCCACTTCCTGTCCTTCACTCTACGGCAACCAGTGCGACTGAAATGCATTGCTAGACCCTGTGCAAAACTACATTGTTCGTTGTGCCCGTACATCATGCGTGCGCATTGCGCCGCATACACATGCGCAGAACTGCTATTTTTTAACCTGATCGCAGCGCTGTGAACAAATGCAGCTAGTGATCAACTCGGAATGACCACCATAGAGATATCTTAATAACATTCTAACATATTGAAGCCCTAAAAGTAATAAACATTATTGGATTGTTCATCCTTGATGTCTGTTTGTCCATACTTGTTGTTACATGGATAGTGTGCAAAGTAATTGATTAGTAAACTGGGTTAATGACATTACTGAGATTCAATGAAATGTCAAATTTGCTTTATGCATTGTTTCGTAAGTAGTTCAAAAGGGAGGGTGTTCTGCATTGGTTATGTGTTACAGATAAAACCTCATAGAGGATTTTGGTCCGATACCGACTATAGAATAATTACACACTGTGTGTTGATACCACCAGGTCAGTGGTGCTCCCAGAGTCAGTAAAAGCATACTTACCTACTCTCCCGGAAGCTGCGGGAGGCTCCCGTTTTTTGGGGTAGCCCCCCGCACTCCCGGAAGAGTGGGCAGGTCTCCCGCATCCTGCTTGCACCCTAGTGATGCGAGCAGGATGGAGAGAAAATCTCCCGTATTCGCGGGTCCGTCGGGTGGAGAAGGGGTTAAAATGACACAAATTGTGTCATTTTAGCCCCGCCCCCTTCCCATGGACCCGCGAACCGCCGCATTTCCTGATGCGGGGGCGGGGCTTAGCGATGTCACAGTCGTCCCCCCCCCCCGAATACTCCTGCAGCGTCTCCTCTCCGGGCTTCTCCCGGAGAGGAGAAATAGAATGTAGGCAAGTATGAGTAAAAGTTACATAGAAAGTGGAAGAAAAAGAAAAACTCTATGTTGGGGCAATCTTATCATGAAAAATTATGTGGAGACTCACGTGCCTCCTTTGAATAAACTGACAGGCTTTACCCATTATATTAGAAAAAGAGAAAAGATTTTTCACCAAGGCCCAAACACACTGGATGTGTTATTGAGCACTATAACGTGAGTTTCATGTGTGCTAATAAGGTTTAATGTTTATTATTATTTAATTTTTTTTTGTCACACCTATTTTAGCAGGAACATAGTTAAAAGTTACTTTTTATCGTCTAATAATTTTTCATGATAAGAGTGCCCCAACATAGTCTTTCTTCTTCTTCCACTTTCTATTGTTTCGGAAGTAGTAATGTCATTTGACTCAGATGCACGTTTATGTGCACAGAATGCAGTAAAATAACTTTTTTCAATTCATACTTGCCAATTCTTCCTGATTGTCAGGGAGACTCTCTGAAATAGTAGGAATCTCTCTGACTCCCTGAAAAGTCTAGCAATCTCCCTGATTGCACCTTACCCACATTATTTAGCTCTTATATTATTGGGGGAAAAAGAATCGGAGATATATACATTCAAATGGGATCACAGGGCTTTTTATCCCTATGGCTTGATGTATTTTCATTTAAGGGGTCTCGTGGCCAGTAGGTATGAGTGTATGTGTGTGTTTATGTATGTCTGTGTGTATATGTGTATGTCTGTGTATGTATATTTGTGTGTGTGTGTGTGTGTGTGTGTGTGTGTGTATATATCTGTATATACTGTATTTGTGTGTTTATGTATGTCTGTTCCTAAATGTGTGTGAATCTATGTATGTATATATGTATATGTGTGTGGTGGTGGGTTGGGGCACCGTGACATGACCCTGCTCCGGGTGTCATGTCTCCACGCTACGCCTCTGCGCATCCTGCCAAAAGTTCCTCTTCTACCGAAAAAGGCCACAAACAGTTGTCCGCACTGAGCACTCCTTTTGAGCCTTCTACTTTGGTCATGTCTGCACAGGCCACCCTGGGAGATGACACTCCACTCACGATTGGTTCTATGATGCAGTTGCTGGCATCTTTCAAAGCGGACACCTCCGTGGAATTTAAATGTGCTCTCCAGGTCTACCAGCAGTCTATCGACGAGGTAGGCCAACGCACTGACCATCTAGAAACCAAATTGGAGGAAGTGGTTAAATCCCACAACGAGGTTATTACCCTTCATGATGATCTGCAAACTGAAGTTACGGAGCCCCGCAGCAAACTTGGAGACCTCGAGGACAGGTCGCGTAGGAACAATGTTAAGAAACGGGGAATTCTGGAATCTGTGTCGAACTTTGAGATGACTGAAAAATACAGTCTCACTTTCTGCGCTCCAAATGTCCCCTTGTTTTAAACGATCCTCACAGCGATGTCATGATATACATAAAAAAAAAGAGAAACAAAATACAATAGTGTAATCCTGTATAGACACTACAGTTCTTTCCACTGTGTAAAGGGGAAACTAGGTGATGAAGATGGTCCCAGAAAAGAGATATGATGTCCACCTTCTTATGGGGTCACCCAAAAGTGATGCCGTGAAGATACAGTAATGAATCCTTGCGTGTATGCTTACTTGAAAAAGTGGGATAGAAAGCACATAAAGGTTTCTTTTCCGTAGATATTATTTTCTCTTTCGCCCGTATAATGAGTATGGATATCACTCATATGGTGGGTATGCAATTAAAAAAGGGAAGCCAATTAGGGCAAAGGAAACCCTTTTTATTTCAAATTCATAAATTAAACACAAATAGACAACCGGCCATACCAATTTGGGGAACAGAGATGGAACCGACTGACATGAAATGATCCAGATATCACAACAATTTGTCATATGCTCCCCTCAATGGATGAACCGGTTTAGGACATCAATATTACACTGTATCAACGCGTTTCGACGCTCGGCGGCGTCTTTATCAAGATTAAACAGTGTATGTAACACTGATATGTGGACTCTCCTGTGTGGTCCAGCTGACCACACAGGAGAGTTAAAGACGCCGCCGAGCATGTGTTTAATTTATGAATTTTAAATAAAAAGGGTTTCCTTTGCCCTAATTGGCTTCCCTTTTTTTAATTGCATACCCACCATATGAGTGATATCCATACTCATTATACGGGCGAAAGAGAAAATAATATCTACGGAAAAGAAACCTTTATGTGCTTTCTATTCCACTTTTTCAAGTAAGCATACACGTAAGGATTCATTACCGTATCTTCACGACATCACTTTTGGGTGACCCCATAAGAAGGTGGACGTCGATGACTGGATGTCTTTCACTGAGGCTCTGTATCCACCCGGCAAATTAGGCACCTTCAGACCCCGCTACTGCTGCCAGTCTCACCCCATATAGTGCCCCCTCCCTGGTACTACCTGCTGAGCTGTTGGGATTGGTGTCCGCGGAGCCGGGAGAGACCTCCTGTTCCTCTGCGGGTTGCGGCCCTCCCGTACACCCCCAGCCGGGACCTCGATTTCCGCCAGAGCTGGACCGGAAGCTGCCATTGGAGGGCCCGGGTTGCGCCTGCTGCCACTGTGCCTAGCTGCCCTGATCCCCTCCAGAACAGCCCACGGGTCTCTTTGCAATACTGCCGTGGTACAGAGCGCAGGAGACCCGAGGAACGTGCTCCCTCGCCCCGCCAAGCAGCGTCCCGGTCCCCCGCCGGGAGTTCGGAGACGCGGTGCACACATTAAACGGACCCGGAGACCTGACACGCGGTGGCTGCCATCTACGGCTCCCCTCCTGCCTCTCTGCCTTCTCCCGCACCGCCTCTTACCTGGACTGGAGCATCGGAGGATACGACGAGCCGCGGGCCTATGTTACTCGCCCGCTGGAGCTCCTGCTGCGGCTTCACAGGTACTGTGTCCTCTTCAACGGCGGCCATCTTGCCTTGCCAGGCCTGCTTCTCAGCGGCTCCTTCACGCTCTCACAAGTGCTGACTGTACCCCGGAGCCCCCCTCTGCTATATCAGAGCCTCCTCTACTGGGGGTCAGTGAGGTCTCCCGCTTTCACAAGAGTCAGGGTCCACCCGCGGCCGCGCCGCCCATCCGCCCATAGTGACTGCCGCTGCCCGCAGCAAGTGCCAATCCCCACCTGCAGATGACGGGAACCCTGGGGCCCTAGCTATATATATACACAGCTGACAACACCAATGACTCCAGAGGGCACTCACTCCTGTAGCTTTAGGAACCTGTGCTAAGAATCAGGCAGCGCCATCTTGCTTACTGGCACACAGCCAACACGGAGGCATATACCCCTGGCTGCTGTCACTACCAGGACACTCATCGCTGCCACCGACGCACCGGACCGGATGCCAAATACACACAATAATCAGACACAGGAGGTGAAGCTGACGGCGCCACACTGGCAAATGACCTGACAAAAAGCATGAACAGAAATCTCTTGCTCCAGGCTTTCCAAGCTTAATCGTCTCCCAGCATACCCCACGTTCCTTTAAGATATTATTTTCTTCTCCCACCTCGTGGTAGCTGTTATACTAATCTACAAGGGACTTTGAGAGCTCACTGGCGAGGCCCTTATTTCTGGTGGGCGCACCGGACGACCCGGCTGCTCCCTCTGAGAGTTATCTCTCCGAACATTCCTAATAGCCCTGACCAACGGCTCTCCCTGGACCAGTGACCCTGCAACTACATCAGCGGGTCCCAGAAATACCCTGGAGCAAAAAGTGACATAGGCCCTGGTTCCCCCCCCCCCCATCGTACCCACCGAAACGCACACAAACAGTGTGCAATAGATGACGGCGGCCACCTTGGGTCTCGTAAAAAACGCTGACCCAGCTGCCTGAGGGATCCCTGGCACCTCACAGCACCCCGCTGTACTCACCTGCCAGCCCCTTGGATCCCATACTACCCCCCTCAACTCAACCCAACCTAACACAACACAAATAAGTGTAACGGAACCCCACCTCACCACCACAGAGGCTGCGATTCCCTGCTTTCCAGGCCGAAATCCTTGACTGTCTGGAACCTCTTACCCCCTCAGAGGATATATTCCCCACCATGGAAAAATACGTGGCCAAGACGCCCCGTGCGAATAAAAATTCTCAAAACAAAAATAAATCAACGGCCAAAGAGAGGGAACTCAGCCCTATTCTGCAGAGATCTCCATCCTCACCAAACAGGCGAGTCACTGACGACATGATACCTACTGACGTCCATGCTAGTCCATCCTCAATTCAGAGGGCCAGAGAAATATCAGACATCATATCACCTTTACTAGATGCAAAATTAGCGCCCCTAATGGAAGCAATTACGTCAGCAGCAGCTCAACTGACCCAACACACCCAACGCCTGGCTGAGGCCGAAGACCGAATATCTACCTTGGAAGATGACTATCAAACAATTCAATCCCAACAACAAACACACGACAACACCCTAGTGGCCATGACCGACAAGATCGAAGATTTAGAAAATCGAAATCGCCGGAACAACTTGCGCCTGATTGGCCTTCCAGAATCCGTCAGACAAGCAGACCTAATGGACTTGGTCACACACTGGCTCCCCACAACCCTTGACCTACCCTCTTCCCCCACCTCTTACCTAGTAGAGCGAGCCCATTGCATTGGCTCCGACAGGCAATCTTCACAATCCTCTTCGTCACGTCCTAGACCAGTCATTTTCAAGCTACTAAATTACCTTGACAAAGTGAAGATCATGGAAGCCTATCGCAAACGCTCTGACCTACGATATGAGGAATCCAAGCTTCTTCTGTTTCAGGACTTTTCCTTTCAAGTTTCGACGCAACGACGGGAATTCTCCCCTGTATGCAAGGAACTCTATGCCAAAAACATCAGATTTGCCCTCCTGTACCCGGCAAAACTGAGAATCCTCAATGCCGGCAAACCTCACTTCTTCGACACACCAGAATCTGCTCGGAATTTCCTCAAGTCCCTATCATCATCACAATCTAACTCTCGAATGAATGATGCTGATTGACTTTCCCAGACTTAAGTATCTTTCTATGTTGTTTTATCTTTTCCTCTTTTCTAATGGATAACACATGGTTGATTGTTGCTATATGGTTACTATACATAGGGTTGAATGGGAATCCTACACGCCTACCGCAGATGCGGGCGCGGTGGAATTCCCTTATTCAATTTATTCAATTTCTCTTATCACCCTTTTCCCCTTCCCTTTTTCTAATCAAACCAAAGTTTCTGTTGCAGATGGACGGTTATTATTACTGTCTTCTTGGGTTCAAAAATTTAAAAAATGTTTATGACTGGTGGCCTATACTATATCGGCTACCATTTTCTTTTTGCATTACATTGTTTAGTTACTGTATGTATACCCTAACTCCGTTAGTTTGCCCGACACTTCATTCTTGTCCTCCCCTTACGTGCTGGGACGGGGGATTGGACTTTCGCTTGTGGCTTCTCCTTCTGCGTTCCACTAGACTGGGCATTGGATAATGCCAGCCCCTGGGGACGCTGAGGCCTCTACAGATGGCTCAAAGACGTCTCTTAAATTAGTCTCGTGGAACGTAGAGGGCCTGAACACACCAATCAAGAGGAAAAAGATCTTGACCCACCTCAAAAAATTTCATCCTGATATAGTGTTTCTACAGGAGACACACTGGCGTCTCAATGATCCCAACACACTTAGAGACACCTGGGTTGGAGACTTCAAAAGCGCTTCCTATACTACTAAAGCAAGGGGAGTACTTCTTCTGTTTCGTAGATCTTTGAACTATAAGATCAAAGATGACTGGGTAGACCCTGAGGGCAGGTTTTTGTTCCTAAAGATGGAGGTCGAAGGAGAACTTTTTACTCTAGCATGTATTTACGCCCCTACAGGACCGAATGCTTCCTTTTTCTCAGATATCTTCGTTAAATTACAGGATTGGATGGAGGGAGTCTTGATCATAGGGGGGAGACCTTAATATTGTGATGGACCCGCTACTAGATGTATCCGGTGGCCCCAGACAGTTGAATTACAATAGATCCATTCCACCCTCCCTGTCACTAATGCAAGACTCTTTACAACTACTGGACCCATGGAGATTCCTCCATCCTGACTCTAGGGAGTATTCCTTCTTCTCACACCCCCACAAAATATTCTCCAGATTGGATTACTGGCTAATACCTGCTTCTTCAATACATAGAATAATGGACTCCACCATAGCTAGTATACTCATATCTGATCACGCTCCCATCACCCTGACAATAAAGCTAACCACACCCCGACAATACTCCTATGCCTGGCGATTCCCTGAATACCTTGCCCATTCTGAGGACTTCAAACTCTTTTTGACACAATCATATCTCAACTATACACATGATAACACAGCACATGTCAATGACGTAAATCTTTTCTGGCAGGCTTCTAAACCCGTCCTTAGAGGACAGATTATTTCCTATGTTGCTGCCAGAAAAAGGCAACTTCGGGAAAGGATGGCAGAAGCGTCCCTACAGGTTACCTCGGCCTATTCCCAACTGCTAGCTGACCCATCTGAGACTAACAGGAAATTATATAAAGACACCAAATTGATACATGATACCCTATGTGCTGAACAGGCCAAGCTATTCCTCTCCTTCCAATCTAACAAATACTTTCACTGGGGTAATCGCCCAGGGAAGTTATTAGCAAACATGGTAAAAACTCATGCAACACCAAAACATATCTCCTCAATTAGAGACACAGACGAACCCCCCTCAGTGACACAGGAACAGATTAGCGAAACTTTTTTAGCTTTCTTTGAGAAATTATACACCGCACCACCTGACTACCCTACTGCAGGCATGGACTTTTTGACACAGGCAAATCTCCCTACGCTTTCTGAGAGCGATAGAGATTTCCTTACCAGCCCCGTTACTGCAGCAGAATTGGAATCAACCATCAAATCCATAGCAAATGGGAAATCCCCAGGCCCTGACAGGGGCCTATTACAAGCTACTTCTCCCACACTTAAATGAACACCTCAGGCAATTGTATAATGCGATTTTGAAGGGACACCCTGCCCCGACAGGCTTTAATACGGCCCGAGTCATAGTCCTCCCTAAACCTAATAAGGACCATACTTTAGTTTCATCCTATCGACCAATCTCACTGTTAAACCAGGATTTTAAAATATTTACAAAGATTCTTGCCACCCGTCTCCAAGTGGTCCTACCCAAACTGCTACATCCTGCCCAGACAGGAATCATGCGTAATAGACACTCAGTAAATAATGTTCGCTCATTGCTGGCAGCTATGTATAAAACACACGATTCATTGGAACTAGACAATATGGTATTGAGCTGTGACGCAGACAAAGCTTTTGACCGAGTATCTTGGGCCCACATAGACAGATTACTTAGACTTCAAAATTTTGGTACTGACTTTATTAAGGTATTTCACATCATCTACCAAACACCACAGGCCTTTTTGACGGTGAATGGACACAACTCAAGACTATTCTCCTTATATCGCGGCACCAGGCAGGGTTGCCCCTTATCCCCCCTCTTATTCAATTTGGCCTTAGACCCCCTCCTTCGCCATTTCTGTAGAGAAAACAGATGGCACGGTATAAAACTGGCCAATCATGAAATCAAATTCTCAGCATTTGCAGATGACATTCTACTTTACTTTAGCAATCCCCGAAAAGCCATACCGTACTTACTTGACATTCTAGACTCATTTAGTCTCTGGCTTTAAAATTAATCACTCCAAAACAGAAGCCTTGGCCTTCTTTCCTTCAATGAAAACAGGCTGAGGAGAAACGTTCCCATTTCACTGGGCCACAAACAATTGCATTACTTACCTAGGGATTATATTCCCTGATCACCCATCCAAGCTATATTCACTTAATTTCCCCCCACTATTTGCTAGGACATATACAGACTTTGCCAGATGGTCCCACCTTCCCCTCACGTATACTGGCAGGAGTCACCTGTATAAAATGATAAGCTTTCCCCGCTTCCTTTATGTATTACAGATGCTCCCGCTGATCTCACCCAAACATACGCTCGCTCAATTGGACAAAGCACTGTCCAAATTTATTTGGGCAGATAAACACCCTAGATTCTCATTATTCAAATTACGCCAACCTCGTTCTCTTGGAGGCCTAAATTTACCATGCCTTCACTCCTATGCCTTGGCAGCCAACTACAGGATCGCTTTAGACTGGATTGGCGGTCGAGACATATATGCCAACACACAGCTGGAACAATCTTTTACTCCCTCTCAGACTTTGGTATCCTTGTTACACACCACTCCTACTTCAATGCCACACTGTGTGGTAGACAATATACTTATCTCCTTTACCTGTGTTGCCTGGTGACAGATTCGCTCTCGACTAAAAATATCACAATATACATCACTATTCCTACCTCTCTGGGGTAACCCAGATTTCAAGCCTCATAATACCTCCCCTATATTTCAGACTTGGTATGATGGAGGTCTAAAATTCATTCATCATTTCTTACATACCGAAACTCTGACCTTACTTACACACTCCCAAATTATGGCACGTTTTCCGTCCTTACGAATCCCATTCTTTCCCTTCCTTCAAGCATCAAGCTATGTACAAAAGGTTACATCTTTATCTATACAAGATAGCTCCCATGCCCTGGACAAAACATTACGACTCACCCCTGTCAAAGTCAGAAAAATATCATGATGCACACTGCCATATTTGCACCTCATACAGGTCCGCGCTGTCATGCGTGCGCTCTCCCGTGCGTACGCATACCCGCTGTTGCGTGCACCCGCAGGCGCACGGTATGCGCATTTACGGTAGAGTTTGTGTGCGCCTAGCGTGCGACTCGATCGTTACATATTTTAACCATATAATGTATTTTGTAGATTATGGTCCCTTTGATAGAATCTGAAAGTTTAGTTAATGTAGCATGTTCATGAACAAAGAGATCCCTCTTTGTTTGATACGAAGGGTCAGAAAAGGGTTATACAGTGGTGTTTAGTATCCATCGGAAGAGTATTTAATTAGCAATATTCCGGTGTTGGTTTGAAGCGGATTAATCGCTCGTGCGAATAGTTATGGACATAAGAAGTTTATGTACTTTTACTATTATTTGCACTCACTTATCCATGCGGCGGGAAACCTAGTTTCCCACCCACCTGAGCAGTTGGAAATAGTCACAGCCCACCTGTATGAATCAACCTATGACCTTTTGTTATAATGCGAAGACGAATTCCTGTGTCCAATGAACAATGAGATTGTAGGGACCATGGTATTGTATTGTGTGTGGGGCATAAATAGACAAGCCGATCTGATCCAGCTCACTCTCTCTTCAACGGTTCTCATCACTGATAATCGGGAGCTGGATATTCAGAAAGGCGCATGCGATCGTTCCCTTTGTGCGTAAGTTTTCTCCGCAATCATATTGTCATTGTGAGCCATATCTCTCTCTCTCTCTCCTCTCCTCTTTCTCTCATTTCCCCTTAAACGTAATTGTATTGTATTGTATTTCATGTGTAGTTATCTGGTTAGTTAGTCTATGTTATATTGGTAGTGTATGACTTGTATTGTATTATTCTTTTGCAAATAGAACGTTCATAGAAGGTGTTAGAACCTAAGATCGGTATCTGTGTATTTCTTATATTTCTAAGTATTCTCAGAGCGTCGGACACGCTCGAACAGCTTTTAAGTTAATAAGGTTACACTGTGTTACATCTACACCCTATCACTACACCAAGGTTTACTGCATAATACATTGTTTTATGGTATAGATACAAAGGTTTTACACTGTGAGCGTCAGCGGCGCTTGTGATCTCCTCGTGGTCCCGAGCGTCCGCTACGCTAATAGCGTATCATTACGTTAGTCGGCAGCCAATAGCGTGCCTGCCTGTGATCTCTTGGCCGTGAGCGAACATGACGCTTGAGCGTCTCGACTACGGCTAAGCGATTGTTACGCAACGTGCGTACCCTTACGGTATTCCATACGTCAATAGCGTACAGTGTTCTTAGACCTCTTAAAGGGTTTTAAGTAAGATAAATATTTAGCTTTATCAATTGGCGGCTCGTCCGTCCTTCACATATCTGCACTAGGTAATTTCAGCAGACATTATCCATCAGCAAAGGGCGGGAGGTCATATTCCTCGTAGTGCTGTCTGGATAAGCGTCTGCTTCACTTAGTAAAGGGTGCTGAGGGAATCCGGAACCGGAGGTAAGAACAAAACGCTAGTGTCTTTTAAAAGTGTTTATTTCTGTTTTGCGTACGCACGCACACGCATATATCTGCATTTCTTTTTCATTCGTGTATTTTCATATCACTCTCCTGTTTGCCATTTTATAATTGATAAACGTGCTAAGAGAGATTTGTCGCTATTTAATAGTTAAAGAGTAAAAGTAATACATTAAGGTGTAAATTGCAAAGCACGCACACAGCTCTGCCTAAGGATACAAGGAGAGATCTGTGTGGTGCTCGGTAGACGATCGAGGATCGTCTACATTGATAAACGTGTTAATTGTGTTACGGTGGATATCTGCTTTGCGTACACGTGTCTCTAACAAAAGGCTGAGACTCGCGTACGCAACCCAAAGGCCGACGCACGCAGCGTATATTACGCAACGGAGCGTCCGGGTACGCCCACGTAACTCAAATCACACGATAGTGTTATTTTAAACAGGCGAAAAGGTGGCAACGCGATAAATAGCGCAAATCGATTTTAGTGTCCGAAATTTAAGTTAATAGATCCTTCTCCAATTTACAACTCATCTGGTCTAAAGGAAAGAAATTTCTGCGCAGAAATAGAAATAGAAACAAAAGTGTACATGTGGTGAGTGTTTGCAATTATATAAGTTCTACAATTTTTGAGGTTGAACCACAAGAAGTCGAGTTCTCGTGAGGTACATGCATGTAAGTGACGTACATGGTGGCTAGGGAGGCATCCCTTGTTAAACATAAAATTTGAGCAGTAGAGTATAGCAGACCAGGAGGTCTACTGTAGCACAGACCAGGAGGTCCGGAACAGACCAGGAGGTCTAGGTACAGCAGACTAAGAAGTCCGCTATAGAGAAAAGTAGCACAACACCAAGAAGGGTTGGTGCGGAACCCATATAGGCCATAAAGCTCTGGCTGAAGGAATTCGCAGCCGAAATTTTCGATTCCACTGGTCGCTCCGCACATAAGATTAGTTGCTTATGTGCAGAACGATTGTACCGCACGTAATTGTGTGCATTAGTTAGTAATCTGACCCAGTGCCATTTGTGTACGAAAGGGGTCATAAACGCTATTTGTACATTCTAACGTGATTTGTGTAATTTTTTTTATTTTAAGGGAGGTTCGCCAGTCACTTGGGAACTATCCAACAACCAATAGTTACTGGAAAGAGTAAGTGCTCTGCGGATCACCCTCACATGTTCCAGTAAATAGCGGTTCAGGTCGCAGGGGCCCTGGGTCGAGTACGCCAGCACTAGGGCAGTGTGTAGGTCGTATTGGTCGGCGTGGGCGAGTGAGTGGGGTACTCGGTAAACCGCCACCGTCAGCCTATCGTGAACATTTTGGTTTTGTAAGGGTTCGCTGAAGAAAAGCAACACCTGCAGGTATGGGGGCCAATTGTTCAGGTAGGGGGCGATCAACCTCGGTTCGGGTTGATTCAGTAAACCGACCAATCGGGTCGGCAAGGTATGTAATGTGTGAAAAATACGGTTCACACACAGAGGTTTTATGTGATGAATGGGAGAGAATGACGGTACATGACGGGGAGAAGTTCCCAAGAGTAGGCAGCTTTAGCCCAGATGTGTTACTGAATCTAAGGAGGAGGATATGTCTCATTAAATCAACAAAGAGACGGATCAAACATTATGATTATTTGCAGTTATGGCAACAGGAGGGTGAAATACAGAGAGGATTGGCTAAGGCGGCGGGATCTAACCCTATCAGGAAACTGATAGCCACGGCACCACCGCCACCTTACATAACAGGAGAGAAATTGGTTGCGGAGAATGACGCACTAGGGTGTAACAAACAAACACTTAGCAACTGTATAAATGTTAAAGATAATGTTAATAAGTTAACCAATGCAAATATTAACCCGTGCAAGTTGTACCCTGTTTTAAACTTTCCCCAGGAGTGTGATCAAGAGGACAAATCGGCAACAATATCGGCACTCTCTCTAGCAGCCACCTTATCAGAAACAACAGTAGGCACGGCCCAACCCTTAAGATTAGTAGCAAAGGCCCCTAGCGGAGGGACAGGTGAGGTCGTATCAACGGGTAAGTACGGCACCTTACACTATGCTGAAACCATTTCACCACAGGCTGTAGAATCTAATCAGAATGATGTTGTTAGGCTTAATCCCGTTAGGGTAATAGCTGTGCCAAATGGGAAAACTGACACTACAGGAGTCACTCCTATCAGAAACATTGCCATGTACAGCCCATTTTCCCGAATGGAATTAAGAACCATAGTGTCTGAATTCCCTGATCCTAGAAAAGATCTAGTTGCTAGCCAGAAATACATCAGAGACCTAGGGAACACTGTAGAGCCCAATAACAAAGACTGGCAGATATTGCTGAGGGCATGTTTACCCTCCAATGTCGACTCAGCTCAATTTTTAGCTGACTGTGGATTGGATCAGGATGTACCCCTTACAGATGTGTACAACCGAGACAATGTAAAAGAATAAATTTACAGTTAAAAGAGTATTTTCCAGCTGTAGTTAAATGGAACAAAATTTTCTCCATCAAACAAAAGGAGTCAGAAACAGCTGCAGAATATTTTCACAGGGCATTACTAGATATGGCTAAATACACAGGCATAGAGGACATTAAAACCAACATAAATCATAGAGAAGTAGCAGTATCTGTGCTAATGGATGGTTTAAAAGAAGCATTAAAGACAAGGGTACAGACCACGCAACCATGTTGGCGAGGTCTGTCAGTGGCTACTTTGAGAGAGGCAGCTATTGATCACGATCGGAACATCACCAGACACAGGGAATTACAAGGTGATAAGTTAATGGTCGTAAGTATACAGGCCCTGACCACAAGGCAGCCTTTGTATAAATCACCAAACCCTGTGGGTAAGTCAAATGTGGTAACTTGTTATTCTTGTCATAGACAGGGACACATGGCACGAGACTGTAGAGTGAAAAATTCACAAAAATCATACCAACCCCCTAGACCACGACATGACACACGAAATTGGGATCAGGGTCCACAGAGACGGAGTTATGAGCCACATGCAGGGGAAACAAAAAGATATCCCCCAAAAGGAGACTGGCAAGCTTCTGGCAGTTCCCAGTTAACCCCTTCACAAGTAGTTGCTGCCAGCAGGATTCAGGGAGGTCACCATACCCAATAGGGGTGTGGCCATACCTGTAATCTGCAGCCAGTAAAATTGATTGCAAGTCTTGGAAGTGAACCCGAAATTGCAATTGACATAGCTGGTAAAACATTAAACTTTCTTGTAGATACGGGGGCGGCCAAATCAGTGATAAATTCGACAGTGGGCATGAGAGCCACTGGTAAGACAATTCCAGCCATGGGAGTAACGAGTAGTCCAGCACTACCCTGTTAGCAAACCAGCAGAGATTACAATAGGGCCTTTACATACCAAGCATTCCTTTTTGCTGGCTGCATCGGCACCGACTAATCTCCTGGGAAGAGACTTATTGTGTAAAATGGGGTGCGTCATTTATTGTACTCCTGAAGGTGTATTCTTGGACATACCTGAGAATCACGCTCAGGAAGTGCGAGACATGTTAGACTCCCCATCAAAATTAATGACACATACCGTTATGACAAATAGGACTCCATCCCAAGTAGAAGAAATGACATCCCAGATACCAGAGTCACTTTGGACAAAAGATGGACAAGACACTGGATTAATGGCAAACGTAGCTCCGGTAGTTGTGCAAGTAAAAGATGGTAGGATAGCTCCAAAAATCCCACAATACCCTCTGAAGCCAGAGGTGGAGTTAGGAGTGTATCCCGTAATAGAGCGCTTGCTACAACAGGGCATTCTGGTAAGAACATCCAGCACTGCCAATAGTCCCATCTTCCCTGTGAAAAAGAGTGGGGGGAGGGGTTACAGGCTAGTGCAGGATCTAAGGGGGATTAACAAAATAGTTGAGAGTCAGTTCCCCGTAGTGCCAAATCCAGCTGTCATCCTTATGCAGATCCCTCCCACTGCGAAATTTTTCACTGTTATTGACCTCTGCTCCGCTTTCTTTTCGGTACCCCTACATCCTGACAGTCAATATTTGTTTGCATTTACATACAGAGGAGTCCAATACACATGGACTCGATTACCACAAGGTTTCATAGACAGTCCAAGTATATTTTCCCAGGCTTTGCATGATTGTTTACAGTCTTTCCAACCAGAGAGTGGATCAATATTGATACAGTACGTGGATGATTTACTACTGTGTTCAGATTCATTGGAAGCGTCCCTGAAGGATACGAAACAGCTCCTGTTTCATCTTTCAGACACAGGACACAAGGTTTCCAAAGACAAATTGCAATTATGCCAAACTAAAGTAAAATATCTAGGACACTGTCTAACACAAGGACTGAGACACCTGACCGCTGATAGAATTCAAGCAATTAGAGACATGACTCTGCCACAAACCCAGCAACAGATCAGAACGTTTTTAGGAATGTGTGGGTATTGCCGTAACTGGATCCCAGGATTTTCCATTCTGGCATTACCTTTGCAGGAGATGGTCTCATCAAACAAACCTGATCGGATTTCGCATACAGACGAATCCGAGATGGCATTTGAGAAACTCAAACAGTGCCTAACGCAGGCGCCAGCATTAGGTATGCCAGACTATGGGAAACCCTTTGAGCTGTACGGAACAGAAAGTGCTGGTTGCGCGGCAGGCGTCCTAACCCAAAAGCACGGTGATGCCAGCAGGCCGATAGCATACTACAGCGCTCAGCTAGATACGGTAGCGCGATCCCTCCCCACATGCTTGCGAAGCGTTGCTGCGATAGCATTGCTAGTAACAAAAAGCGAAGATGTAGTGCTAGGTCACAACCTCACAATTCATACACCACATGCAGTGTCAGCCTTGCTAAATTCTGCCCAAACCAGACACGTCTCATCAGCGCGGTTTACAAGATGGGAATTGGCACTAACGGCCCCCGTAAACATCACCATAAGGAGATGCAGTGCATTAAATCCTGCAACATATCTCCCAGGTGTGCCTGGACAGGCACACAGGGTGGAGGATGAGAGTGGTGGGGAAGGAGGATTTAATACAAAGGAGGACACACATGATTGTATGGAATATTTGAACCAAAATTTCACGGCAAGGCCTGACATCAGTGACAACCCACTGGAAGAGGTAGATCTTACTTTCTACACGGACGGTAGTTGTCACAGACAGTCAGACTCGGGAGACTTGTGTACTGGATACGCAGTCGTAGATGACCAAGGCACCATAGAAGCAGAACCGCTAGGCCCACCTCACTCAGCCCAGGTTGCTGAACTGGTCGCCCTAACCAGAGCATGTGAATTGGCTAAGGGCAAGTCAGCCAATATCTACACCGACTCTAGATACGCATTCGGGGTAGTCCATGATTTCGGAGCCCTATGGCGCCTCAGAAATTTCATGACGGCAGCTGGTACACCGGTAGCGCATGCAGCTCACATCAAAAGGCTTCTAACAGCGATACAGGAACCCGACAGAGTGGCTGTTATCAAGTGTAAAGCACACACATATAGCCAGGACCCAGTATCACTTGGTAACAGCCGAGCAGACGAAGCTGCTAAGCTAGCAGCTGGTACCCCCAGACAGACAGACACCACACAACTGATGGTATTTAATACCATCAACACACAGAAGTTGTGTGAAATGCAAAATTTGTGTTCCACACAGGAAAAGGCAGTCTGGAAGGCAAAAGGATATGGCCAGGAGTCCTCAGGACTCTGGACGGATGGACACGGTAAACCAGTGGCCCCCAGAGCATACCTTCCATGTTTAGCTGAGGCAGCACACGGGCTGACTCATCTGGGCAAGGAGGGAATGTGTAAGTTGGTAAGAGCATATTGGTGCGCCCCAGGATTTTCATCTCATGCAGGTAAAAGAGCAATGTCATGCCTTACCTGTTTGAGGAAGAATATCGGAAAGGCAATACCAACAGAACCATCTCATATCCCACCTACAGGCGGCCCTTTTCAGGTAATACAGATTGACTTTATACAATTACCCCCTTGTCGAAATTTGAAATATGTACTTGTTTGTATAGATGTATTCTCAAATTGGGTCGAAGCATTTCCTGCGGCCACAAATACCGCTATGTTTACTGCTAAGAAAATTGTGCAGGAATTTGTATGTAGATACGGTATCCCTAGAATAATTGAAAGTGATAGGGGTACCCATTTTACAGGTGATGTCTTTCAAGGAATGTGTAAGTTAATGGGAATTGATAGTAAGCTGCACACTCCATACCGCCCCCAGGCGAGTGCGAAGGTGGAAAGAGTGAACAGCACTATTAAAAATAAACTGAGCAAAGTTATGGCAGAAACAGGATTGACATGGCCAGAAGCTTTACCCATTGTACTATACAGCATCAGAACCACTCCCAGGTCCCCTCTTAATCTGTCTCCCTTTGAGATCTTATTTGGTCGACAACCGCATGTTATGATTAACCCTCAGGACGATTTGAAGTGTAACAATGAAGTGACTGTAAAGTACCTGGTTAACATGAGTAAACAGCTAAGGAACCAAAATGATAATTTGAAGTTAGTGATTCCTGATTTACCAGATAGTAATTGTCATGACATTGAACCTGGGGATTATGTAATGATACAGAATTTTCTACGCTCAGGTTGCCTTATTGACAGATGGGAAGGACCATACCAAGTCTTATTGACTAGCACTACAGCATTGAAGGTTGCCGAGAGAGAGACTTGGGTTCATTCGTCCCACTGTAAGAAGGTTGCTGATCCAGAGAGGTCCCGTGATAAGGAACAGACGGTAGAGGAAGTTGTATCACTGGAGTGTCTGTTCCAAGAGGACTGAGGCGGCACCTGAACATTGAAAATCATAAGATTGAAAGCAGTTGTCGATTCCCTGTTCCCTTTTATTGTTTTTCTCCAAACTTCCCACCCTATCTCCCTCAAATTATTTCTTTCCCCCTTCTCATTCTTCTCCGTTTCCTCCTATAAGATGGACTTGCCCCAAGAGACTGTGATCCGGATTTTCCTGTTGACCATGATGTTAACCAGAGCAGTCTGTTCCGGCGAGAGTACCATGGAGGTCGAGAGAGGTTCTGGAATGGGTTCTGATGACAAAGATGGAGGCGCAGTTTTCCAAGAACAACTTAATCAACAAGTAAAGGCGAGTATCAGAAAACGATCCGATAGCATTGACAATAGAAGGAATTGTGAAGGATTGTTAGCTGAAGAAAACTGTATCTGTAGGCTCTGTGACAATGTAGTTGAGGATGGGTGCATCAAGAAATGCCAATCCAGTTTTAATATCCACATGGACCGGCATCCATTGAGTGACTATCACTCCTTAGTGGGTAAAGTGTTAAATCAGACAGATTGTTGGGTATGCTCTCAAGTACCTCAAGGCCATAGCAAATCAGGGCTAGTACCATTTCCTTTAACGATAGGGGAGGTACTTGAGCTAAAGGGTGGGAGACCGGTGGACAGGAGGTTTAATATCTCCAGCCCTCCTAGTTTGAAGCTCCACCAATATCATGTGGATAAGTCCCTAATATGTTTTAACATTTCCAATCCCCGAAAGCCGGGAAATTGGGAAGTGTCATGGAGTAACCAAACCATGACCTTTTCATATAGAGCAGATAGAATGCCTACAGATACAGAGCTTATACGCCACATAGCCAGTAGAGAAAAGTCTTTCCGATATAGGTATACCCTAGGAAGTAGGATTACGAGAGTTGGAGAGGTATCACCAGGATACTGTGCACATATCATACAAACTGATACGTGTACTAGACAGATGGGAGAATTAGGGTTAGGAGATTTCACATGGAAAATGTGTAATATGGTTATGTCCTACTCCGTCCCATATGTTCTCCCCGATGATGCATATTTCATATGCGGGAGGAAGGCGTATAAGTGGCTTGCCCCAAACTCTGAAGGATTGTGTTATATTGGAAAAGTACTGCCTGAAGTAATGACTGTATCACATGCCAAAATGAAAGATATACACCGTGATGCCCAAGCTCCTTATACTCACACCCATTACGAGCACGTAGTTAAAAGGCAACTGACAGAAAGGACAGAGCATTCGGCCTCTGACATGATCCATGAATCCACCGGGATTCAGGTTCTACTTGCGCTAGATTTCACTCGCACCGCTAGAGGAGTGCTGAACTATAGATATATATCTGCGCTTGCTAATTTGTTAGACAATATCACAGAAATGTATGATGACACTTTTAGGTATACTGGAAGAGAGCTTCAAGCTTATAAAACAGAACTGGTTCAGCATAGAATGGTTCTTAATTATCTCACAGCAGTGACAGGTGGATATTGTGTCACACTGGCAACGCAGTACGGCGTGAAATGCTGCACATATATTACGAATAGTACCGAGGAGCCGGTCGAGGTCATAGACCAAAAGATGGATGACATTCTCCAATTAAAGTGGGAATTTCGCAGGAGACACAATCTCACCCTTGCTGCTGTGGGTAATGAGCTGACTGGTTGGGTGTCATGGTTGAACCCGCGAAATTGGTTCTCTGGTTTAGGAGAATGGGCTCAAGGAGTCATAATGGATGTAGGGAAGTTTCTCCTATGTATCTTGGGTGTCGTCATAACGATTGGCTTGATATTTAGATGCGTTCAGGCTTTAACGAAGTGCAAATGTAGTACCAGGGTAATGAGTCTAAGGAGTGAGGAAACTGTAATTCCAATGGATTTGATTTATGACCCAACGGTAGAGACAATGATGTGATGAAAATGCGATTATACGGTCCATTTCTTTCACCTGTTTTTCCGTTTTCTCCAAGGTAAAAAGACCCACTTGGACGAGGAATTTGATGATCCTGTATACAGACAACAGATTGATTAAAGAAGAAGTTTTGACAACCTTATACACAGATAATTGATGAACTATGCCATAGACCCCCAGTTTCCCTAGAAATTTTAAATTTATGCTAGCCCAACACTTTTGTAAGTCTATGGACATTGACAAAGCTTTTTGCCCACACTTTTTGGCAAAAGCCCAAAGAAGACTGCATTCAACAGACACCAGACAAGACCTCAATCGGCAAATGTTCATTAACCTGACATAGAATACCACTGCATTTACCATAATTGTTCTTTATCTTCATTTCTACAACCTTCAGGTAATGACACACATAGTCGATAGGGAATACAGGCACAGATATCAGCAATTACATATCCCCCCATTCATGTATCATCAACTAAAATGTGCTCCCCCATTTTGTTGCAACCAAAAGCCGAAAAGAGCTCGGTAACGTTTGACAGCCCATCCACAGACCCGTACCGCGGGATAAGAATGAATTCAAATGTATACTTCGCAATACCTCGAAGCTTGATTTAAGACACGTACGGCACAATGATACATGACCCCCCCAAACATGGATTCATACACACATGCTTCTGCTATCTCACTAGGTCATACCCTTTTCTCACCTTCTCCTCTCCTCCCCTACCCAACCATAGAAATGTATTTACACATGACATATATTTTTCTCTTTTTGAAATGTTTTAGGAAGTGGCAGTTATTGGTGACTGCCAAAGGGTGGACTGTCAAAGTCAGAAAAATATCATGATGCACACTGCCATATTTGCACCTCATACAGGTCCGCGCTGCGCATGCGTGCGCTCTCCCGTGCGTACGCATACCCGCTGTTGCGTGCACCTGCAGGCGCACGGTATGCGCATTTACGGTAGAGTTTGTGTGCGCCTAGCGTGCGACTCGATCGTTACATATTTTAACCATATAATGTATTTTGTAGATTATGGTCCCTTTGATAGAATCTGAAAGTTTAGTTAATGTAGCATGTTCATGAACAAAGAGATCCCTCTTTGTTTGATACGAAGGGTCAGAAAAGGGTTATACAGTGGTGTTTAGTATCCATCGGAAGAGTATTTAATTAGCAATATTCCGGTGTTGGTTTGAAGCGGATTAATCGCTCGTGCGAATAGTTATGGACATAAGAAGTTTATGTACTTTTACTATTATTTGCACTCACTTATCCATGCGGCGGGAAACCTAGTTTCCCACCCACCTGAGCAGTTGGAAATAGTCACAGCCCACCTGTATGAATCAACCTATGACCTTTTGTTATAATGCGAAGACGAATTCCTGTGTCCAATGAACAATGAGATTGTAGGGACCATGGTATTGTATTGTGTGTGGGGCATAAATAGACAAGCCGATCTGATCCAGCTCACTCTCTCTTCAACGGTTCTCATCACTGATAATCGGGAGCTGGATATTCAGAAAGGCGCATGCGATCGTTCCCTTTGTGCGTAAGTTTTCTCCGCAATCATATTGTCTTTATTGTTATTGTGAGCCATATCTCTCTCTCTCTCTCTCCTCTCCTCTTTCTCTCATTTCCCCTTAAACGTAATTGTATTGTATTGTATTTCATGTGTAGTTATCTGGTTAGTTAGTCTATGTTATATTGGTAGTGTATGACTTGTATTGTATTATTCTTTTGCAAATAGAACGTTCATAGAAGGTGTTAGAACCTAAGATCGGTATCTGTGTATTTCTTATATTTCTAAGTATTCTCAGAGCGTCGGAGACGCTCGAACAGCTTTTAAGTTAATAAGGTTACACTGTGTTACATCTACACCCTATCACTACACCAAGGTTTACTGCATAATACATTGTTTTATGGTATAGATACAAAGGTTTTACACTGTGAGCGTCAGCGGCGCTTGTGATCTCCTCGTGGTCCCGAGCGTCCGCTACGCTAATAGCGTATCATTACGTTAGTCGGCAGCCAATAGCGTGCCTGCCTGTGATCTCTTGGCCGTGATCGAATGTGACGCTTGAGCGTCTCGACTACAGCTAAGCGATTGTTACGCAACGTGCGTACCCTTACGGTATTCCATACGTCAATAGCGTACAGTGTTCTTAGACCTCTTAAAGGGTTTTAAGTAAGATAAATATTTAGCTTTATCACCCCAAATAGTAATTTTCCCACAGCACTCATATACACACATTCCCGCACCCTATTAGATGTAGAATCCGGCTCAATAGGCCTCCTAAAATGGAAACTGGAAATCCCAGATCTCACTATGAAACTGATTCTGGAGGCCAACACCTACTTAGATAAAACACTAGGCTCAGTTACATACTCAGAAATGCACCAGAAAATTCTACATAGAGCATATGTCACCCCCAAGCTACGATACCTCATCGGAGCAGCCCCCTCCTCTCACTGTTTCAAGTGCACTGCCCCAGAAGCAGACCTTGTACACTGTCTATGGTCGTGCCCCAAGGTACGTACACTTTGGCAGGCGCTCCAATCATATATCACGACCGACTTACAGTTACAATTTACCATCACTAAGACATGGGCATTCTGGGGCATATTCCCGAAACAACCCACCCCCGGTCTGTCCAAAGGACAACGCATTCTATTAATTAAACTGGCAGCTGCTACAAAAAAGACGATTCTCTCACAATGGATCTCCACTGATCCTACCCCCATCTCACTATTACACCCTCGGATCTCTCATCCATTCCATCTAGATTGGACCAATACTGCTTTACAGAAAGACAAACTGACCGAGAAATTCTTCCATATTTGGCTACCCTATGTCCAGACCCTCCCCCAGGTTACAAAGGAGGCCTTGCGGAAATGTTTCAAAGACACTAAATGGTACTTGCTAGAGACCCTGGATTCCGCAGCCCCCTTTTGAGCCTAAGACTCTATGTCGCTTATATATACCAGCTAAATCTCCTATAATCTGGATATTAGTACACATCCTCTACTGTTTCAATACTATTATTACCTAGGGCTTCCATGGAGTATAATTATATTTTTTGTTATTAAATGTCTATGCTACACTGATTATGTAATGCATACTGTAAATTTTGTTTTACTGTTACCTCACCGGTCAATAAAAAACTTTTGAAAAAAAAAGAAGGTGGACATCATATCTCTTTTCTGGGACCATCTTCATCACCTAGTTTCCCCTTTACACAGTGGAAAGAACTGTAGTGTCTATACAGGATTACACTATTGTATTTTGTTTCTCTTTTTTTTATGTATATCATGACATCGCTGTGAGGATCGTTTAAAACAAGGGGACATTTGGAGCGCAGAAAGTGAGACTGTATTTTTCTGTTACATATTGTCTTTGTAGGTTGGTGACCTATTTGTACCGTCTTCTGCTGCTCCATTTTGCAGCGCCTCAGAAAGATTTCTTTATTTATTTGAGATGACTGAGTTTGTCATGGAAATATTTACTAAGCTGCTCCCAAAGGTGTCGCTAACGGATTTTTTACTAGATCGTATACATCAATGTAGTTTCTCTTAATGTCAAGGGCCTCAACTCCCCGAATAAATGGAGACTGGCTTTATGTCATTTTGCCAAGATTAAGGCCCATGTGGTGGCTCTTCAGGAAACCCAATTTATGTCCTCCTCTCCCCCGCAGTTTTCGAATCATGATTTCCCACAATGTTACATGTCCATTGGTCCCACGAAAAAGGCAGGGGTGGCTATTTTATTCTCTCGCTCGTGCAATTTTGATTTAGACAAACAATTTACGATACTGAAGGTCGATATTAATTCTCACAGGGAAATAAGATGACAAACAGGTCACATTAGCGGTAGTGTATGTCCCTAATTCCAAACATTACCCGTATATTAGGAAATTTTGCACTACTCTCCAGTCCTGTCTCTATGGATCATTGTTACTTCTTGGAGATTTTAATTTAGTCCCAGATCCCCACCTAGATAAGTCAGCCGCTCAACGTCCTTTAAAAACACTCCAACGCGGGATCACTCCCAATCACTTTGACACATTTTATTTGAATACGGCCTTTATGACATATGGAGGGCGAGGAATCCTAACTGTAAAGATTATACCTTTTATTCCCTGGTCCATGGGTCCTTTTTTAGGATTGACTTGTCACTATCGGATAAATGGACTTTGCATCAGATAAGGAAGGCCACTATACTGCCAGTTTCATGGTTGGACCATTCGACTCTAAAGATACAGTGGGACTTGACTTCTTTTAGGTCTTTCCCACGACCCTGGCGCCTTGGCGAGTACCTACTAGCAGATAAGGAGGCGAAAGCTTCTACTTCCAATCTTTGTCTTCTTTCTTAGAATGTAATGATCCTTCTGACACGTCCGTATTTAATAACTGGTGTGCCTTGAAGGCAGTAGTTAGGGGCTCCATTATCCAAGCCGCAGCCTGACATCGCAAGTCATTGCGTAAACAGCAGGACAATATCAAGGCTCGCCTGACAGACTTGGAACACAAACTTAAATCCTCTCCCTCTAATAAGTCAATATATAGGAAATTACTTGCACTAGGGAGGAATGGAATATCCGGACTCTGAAGGAGGTGCAAAAAAATCTTTTTAGGCTGAAACACAAGTTCTATATCCAGGGTGATAGAGCGGGTAGAATGTTAACCAGAAAGTTAAGAGGGAAAGTGGCAACTGAAAGCGTTAAAGATATCAATAATTCCAGAGGCCTGAAGGTGTCGGACCCCTCAGATATTGCCAACGCCTTTACAGAATTTTATTCTGCCCTATTTAACCTCCATACAGATCCCTCTACCCCGCAACCATCTGCTGACGAGATTGATGTTTTTCTAAACAAACTAAACCTGCCCTGCTTAGATCAGCATACCCTCCAATTGTTAGAGCGTCTCTTGACATCCGAGGAGTTAAAACAGATTATTGATGACCTCCCATCAGATAAGGCACCAGGCCCGGATGGCTACACAAACGGGTTTTACAAATGTTTTAGAGATGTCCTGGTCCCAGTCCTAGTACCCGTTTTTGACAAGGCTTCATCAACTTGCTCATTCCCATCAGAAATGCTAGAAGCCAGAATTGTAGTGTTTCTTAAACCTGGCAAAAACCCAACAATACTGTCTAACTATCGCCCAATAGCCTTATTGAATTCTGATGTAAAGATTTACGCGAAACTGATTGCTAATAGGCTAAATGCACTGCTTCCTACCCTCAGGACCAAGTTGGATTTGTTCAGAGCTAGCAGGCTTCTGATAATACTAGGAGGATTATTGATATTTTGGATGCCTTCTCTGCTTCGACGGAGCCCCTTTTGCTGCTCTCGTTGGACGCGGAGATGGCATTTGATAGATTATATTGGGGGTATTTAAGAGCTGTTCTGCTTAAGTTCGGAATTGCTGGAAGGGCTTTCTCCTCTATTACTGCACTTTATTCTGCTCTCATCAGTGTCCAAGATCTCCATTGGTACTCACCAAAGCTGCCCCTTATCTCCTCTGGTCTTTGTATTAGCTATAGAGCACCCAGCGGAATCCATCCGTATCAATTCCCAGGTGAAAGGTCCCGCTCTGTTCGGCAGTATATATAAAGTATATCTCTTCGCGGATGACGTTCTCCTCACGATTACTGAACTAATTTCTTCCCTCCAGGCCCTTCACAAAATTTTACGAATGTATTCCTCTGTCTCATATTACAAGTTAAATAGCTCCAAAACGGAAGCTCTCACGATCAATTTCCCTACTACCTTACTTAATAAATTAAAATCTCATTACAATTACGCCTGGCAGATAAAATGCCTGAAATATTGGGCATCTACTTCTGCCCTAATGTTTCTGACCTTATTTCATGTAATTACTCCCCTCCCTCTTGACTAAAATAACGCTAATGACAAATGACTGGATGTTTCACAATGTGTCAGGGTTGGGTCGTATTGCAGCCCTGAAGATGGTTCTGCTCCCCAAGTTGCTATACCTGTTTAGGACAATTCCTATTTTATTGCCCAATTCTTTACTGACCAAATGTAATTCTGTATTTGTCAAATATGTATGGAAAGGCAAGAAACCTAAACTTGCCCGTAAAATTATGTCTCTACCAAAGCCAAAGGGAGGATTAACTTTTCAAGATTTACATCTATACCAGAAAGCATGTATCCTGGCCCCGTTGGGAGCATGGTATGTGGTGGTAACCCCAAATCGTGGATTTCCTTGAAAAGGGGCCTCCTTTACCCATACCCCTTATTAAGTATTTTAGGGATGCCCGAATCGGAGGGTTTGCACTAGAGATGAGCGGATTCGGTTTTACTCGGTTTTACTCGGTTCTCAAAACCGAATCTTATTGGCTATCCAAAACACGTGACATCCGTGAGCCAATTAGATGCCGTTTTGAGAACCGAGTAAAACCGAATCCGCTCATCTCTAGTTTGCACTTAACCTTGAGATCGGTGGTGGTCAATCTGCTCATAAATCCTGGTTAGTTTTGGTGGCTTTGATACTAGAATTCTCTCTTCCTCTGCTAGACTTTTCATTGGGTGAGGTGGCAGGTCTTATACCGGATCTGTCATTCGACTTTTGGGTTTCCCAAGGGGCTAGGACTCTACAAGAGGTAAAGGAAGAGGGTATTTTGATGTCCTACACCCAACTTCAATCTCTGTTCTACCTCCCCAATGGCATTGGCTTTGGAGTGTAATCCAGCCCCATTGTAGAGTACTACCAACCCCCAGGTACATTTGCACCTTGATTATGAGAGCAGACCATAGAGGCACATTCCCTCCTCAACCACTCCCAGCACCCTATGAAGCTTAGATCTAAAATAAAATTGGAATCTGATTTAAATTGTACTCTTATGGATGAGGAATGGCATTCTGTATTTAGATCTTGCTTCCATGTGTCTAAATGTGTGTCTCACAAAGAACAGTTTTTTAAACTACTACATCACCAATACCTAACCCCTGCCCTTTTTCACTCTATTCTACCCTCAACCATTGCATTTCCACTGATCATGTCCTCACAAGTTTGATATGTATTAGGTCACATCCTGGCAGCCAAGAAGCTGCTACTTGCGCAAAAATGGCGCACCCCTGTGATTCCTACGATCTCCACCATCGAAACTGCTGTCCAATCTTATTTTGAATTCAAAACTGCAGGCATGACCTTTGCCCCTCTGAATCCCGGACATATCACAAAATGAGCAGTGTGGAGTGATTATAGGAAAGTACACCTCCCTTGATACTGCCTTATTACTGACCGCAGCTTAATACCGAATTAGACTTCTAAAGGTAAAAAAACAACTAACTGTTAAATAGCGCCCTAAGATTATATTTGTGTATATACACAAAAATATCAGTAATGATTATAAAATTGTCCTGGGAGACTGCGCATCCGTAAACACTATGTGTGGTAGTGATAAAATAGAGAGAAAAAAAGAAAAAAATACGGAAGCGCTGAATTCCAGGAGATGAGTGAAACGATGAGAGCCAACAAATAAGAATTAATACAAATTTATTGATAATAAAAACTACATGTAAAACCTAGAAAGAATGGATTAAAAAACACCTCTAGATACTCCGTTTCTAAACATCAGTTGAGCATAAATTCATATTTATAATGGATGAAGAAGATGTCCATAATTTATATAACACTGATGAATGCTGGGCAAGTATCCGGCAATGAAGATATAGATGCAGTCCCGGAGTGTAGCAAGCTACGTTTGTGAAAATAAAACAGCTCGCAAATGAATAAAAGGCTGTGATCCCAGAGTTATAATTGTTTCAAATCACCTGGTTCAAGGTGACTGTTTTACCTCTCATGTGGGCTGGCGATGGGCCGAGCGTCCTCGGCCTGATGTCCTGCAGTGCCCACTTCAAGTTCAAGTTTATTGTCATCAGCCAAAACAAGTTGACAGACGAAATTACATTGTACAAAGCATCAAGTAGTAGCAGGCGACAACATAAAACAAACATAAAAATGAATCATTCATTTAACATACGTACAGCAGATGGAATAAAACTAACCCTAAACTGGTTGGTACGAGCTATCAGAGAACGAAATCTCTTTCGCGATGGAAGTTTTACAAAAAGCATATTAAAAGGATGCGCGCTATCTAGTAAAATACACCTGACTTTGCTTAAAACCCTACTCCTATACAAATCATCAAAGCTAGGCAATGGCATGCCAATGATTTTACTTGCCGTTTTCCTTATCCTTTCTAATGCCCATCGATCTTTTAGAGTACAACCACCATACCATGCCACGATCCCATAACTAAGAATGCTCTCTATCGAGCACCTGTAAAAATTTAACATGGTCTGAGCACCAACACCTGCGGCCCTTAAACGCCGCAGGAAAAAAAGTCGTTGTTGAGCCTTTTTTCCAATCAATAACAGGTGCTCAGACCAAGTCAAACATGACGAGATCTGAATGCCTAAAAACCGGAATGAGGTGACCATTTCCACTTCCTGATCACCAACAAACACTGGTGACTTCGGCAGCTGCCTTCTCCTAAAATCAATAATCAGTTCTTTTGTCTTCCCACTATTTAAAAATAAGTGATTTTCATTACTCCAATCGACTAACTTTGCAACTTCCGTCCTATATGCCAGCTCATCATCACCACTAATTAACCCAACTACGGCAATATCATCCGCAAATTTAATCAATTTAACTGATACGTCCGCTGATACACAATCATAAGTAAACAATGAATATAAGAAAGGACTTAGAACACAACCCTGGGGTACACCTGTATTAATTTGTGCCTCGCCAGACCTAATACTGCCCATTTTGACCACCTGAGGACGATTTGTCAAAAATGCTAAAATCCAATTACAAGTAAAACAATCAAGGCCTAGTGCGGATAATTTATTAATCAAGGACATTGGAATCACTGTGTTAAAAGCCGAACTAAAATCAACAAATAAAATCCTAACATAGGCATTACTCTCTTCCAAATGAGACAAGGTAAAGTGCAACAGTGAACAGTGCAACACTTGCGCTATGCAGCGCGATGGAGATAAAGATGATCACCCGAATATTCAGGATGGTGCCAGCGTTATGTTGTAGAGCCGCGGCCAGCGGTAATGGAGGAGCTTGAGATCACTCACACCGGAGCAATGCAGATGGTGTGTTTGTAATGACACCGGAGTAGAGGTGAGCTGGAGGCGGAGTCCTAACGCGTTTCGTCACGTTCCACGTGACTTTGTCAAAGGTATTAGACTTCTACCTGTTTCTAGTCATATCCTTTTTAACTTTTCATATTTCAGGGTATATTTGCTAGAATATTCTGTTTGCCAACCAGTCAGGTATGGCATGGTTAAGTGAGGTGTCCTCAAGATGTGTACTGGACACTATTGGGTACATTTACTAAGCAGTGATAAGAGCGGAGAAGTGAGCCAGTGGAGAACTTGCCCATGGCAACCAATCAGCACTGAAGTAACATCTACAATTTGCATACTATAAAATGATACAGAGATGCTGATTGGTTGATGGGGAAATTTCTCCACTGGCTCACTTCTCCGCTCTCATCACTGCTTAGTAAATGTTCCCCTATACTACCTGTTACTTCCTTCAAGTGTTACTTTCTATTTTTAACTGTTGACCCCATTGATATGGACTGATGTGATATAATGGATTATTTCCGATAACACTGTATGTACTTTTACGTGATTCCCCACCCCCTTTTTTTTTTTCATTTCTGTAACCTCTCCATTCCAATCTATTTTTGAAAAATGATAAAAATTTAATCTTGACAACAAAAAAAATCAATCTAAAAAAATCATGTTAGTAAATGTGTTTTGGCCCTGGAAACCCAACATCGATTAAGAGCTGAAATCAATTAAACTCAATCAAAATTGACCTTTAGTAATTATGGGGGTAATTCTGAGTTGATCGCAGCAGGAAATTTTTTAGCAGTTGGGCAAAACCATGTGCACTGCAGGGGAGGCAGATATAACATGTGCAGAGAGAGATAGATTTGGGTGAGGTGTGTTCAATCCGCAATCTAAATTGCAGTGTAAAAATAAAGCAGCCAGTATTTACCCTGCATAGAAACAAAATAACCCCCCCAAATCTAACTCTCTCTGCACATGTTATATCTGCCCCCCCTGCAGTGCACATGGTTTTGCCCAACTGCTAAAAAATTTCCTGCTGCGATCAACTTGGAATTACCCCCCATACCTCTATGACTCAACTGCATGATCTAACCTTTTTCCTGAGTAATTACAAAATTGTCTCTGAATTGAGCACGTGTAGTTGTTGTGATGTGTACCTTTAAATGTATTACTCATGTCACCAATAATCACACAATGTTTGTTTGTAGACGTCATGAGGGTCACTCTGTGTTGATCGCTTGCTGCTGTTTTTCGCAGCGCAGCGATCAGGTTACTACTGCGTATGCACCGCAATGTGCACGCGCGTCGTACGGGTACAAACAGCATCGTTGCTGTGCAATGCTTCTAGCGACGAATCCATTCGCACAACCGATCGCAAGGAGATTGACAGGAGCAGGGTGTTTATGGGTGTCAACTGACCGTTTTCTGGGAGTGTTTGGGAAAACGCAGACGTGTCCAGGCGTTTGCAGGGCGGGTATCTAACGTCAATTCCGGGACCAGACAGGCTGAAATGATCGCAAGGGCTGAGTAAGTCCAGAGCTACTCAGAAACTGCAAAAAAAAATATTTCGTCCCGCTCGGCTGCACAAGCGTTCGCACACTTGCAAAGCGATAATACACTCCCCTGTGGGCGGCGACTATCTGATCTCTGCTCTGCAAAACATAGCTAGCGAGCGACCAACTTGGAGTGAGGGCCCATGGGTAATAGATTTGCTCACTGATGGAGGCTAGAAAAGACCCTTTCAGACAACTACACCCATCTGATGTTATTAGTTTGGATGTAAAAATTTTTAATGAAATTGTTATAAAATCAAAGCTTATCTGTGGACCAGTTTTCCTAAAATTGGCAATGTGGCAAATCAAAATGTATCAATGTATCAATAAAAATAAAAAACATTGTTATGGTGTCATTTTTTCTTTTGGGTTTTTAAGCCTTTGAAAATGTTTGCTTCACATATACTATACATACAAAATGTAACAGGCCAAATTTCCCAACAGCACATTTGTGTGTGCCACTCTCTGTAAGCATTCAATAGTTTTTTTTTTTCTGCAATTTTAATATAAATGACAGTCAGGGGTGTATCTACCTATTGGCCAGGATGGCACTCGCCAGGGGCGCCAGGCAAGGATGGGGCGCCGTCCGGCTGTGCCATCCATGGCCAGGGGGTAGAACCAAGTGGTACTGTTAGACTTGGTGACTGTCTGTTAGTGTCGGCGCCAGTGTCCGGCAGCAGCACACTGCACATCGCTTGTAATCAGAGTATCAGACACAACATAAACTACAACAAGGGCTGCTGGGAGCTCCCGGCACCAATGGCTGCTAGGAGCTGTAGTTTACTTTGAGACTTATTGATCACTAGTGTGGAGCTGTGCCGCTGGACCCTGGCATCGGCAGTGACAGACAGTCACCAGGTACAGTCAGAGCCGGATTATAGGGAGGTGGGGGGGTCAAGGCACAGGACTACACTGCCCTGCATTGGGCTAGGGTCGTGGACGGAGTGAAAGCACGGGGGTGGGACAACACTACACTCACTGCCAGGCAGCCCAGCAGCATGGAGGAGAGGGAGAGAGGACAATGAGCTACTAAAGTACATGCAGTCAGCGTACCCTGTCTGTAATGTGGGGGCTGGGGGGGATACTATATAGTCTGTCTGTACGTGTGTCTGTGACTGAATTTATGTATGTGTGTGACTATGTATGTATGTATGTATGTATGTATGTATGTATGTGACTATGTATGTATGAATGTATGTTTGTGTGTGTATAAGTATCTACTGTATTTGTGTGTTTTAGTGTGTGACTATGTATGTGAATAAGTGTGTAACTATGTACAGTATGTATGTGACTGTATTTGTATATACTGCATGTGTGACTGGACTGTATATCATATGTATGTGTTTTGTGTGTGACTATGTATGTAAGTATATATGTGTCTGCCTATGGGCAGGATCAGAGATACTAATGGCAAATGTGGTTTGACCGCATTTCCCATATAAAATTAGGAATATATTTATTAGCACTGGTCCACATCTCCATTTTCTATTTGCATTCCCCATATGCCCTTTATAGACTGTGTTTTCTATAGGGGTATGACTGTGTGGCGTAACATGAATAAGAGACACTACCGTGCGTTGTAATGTGAGTAATGGACACTACTGTGCGGTGTAATGTGATACTGTGAGGCATAATTTGAATTGGAAGTACTATTGTGTGGCCATGCCCCTTCCCTTCCCCACAAGGCCACATTTCTTTTTTGACACGCCTCCCTTATTTCAAATATGTGTGTGTGGAGGGGGGGGGGGGCTGCCCCTGACTTTGCCAGGGGCGCTTTGCAGCAGCTCCTGCAAAGCAGGGAAGCGCCGGGCTCTACCCGCTCTGCTGTTGCTGCCGGCAGGGCCGTAACTAACCAAGACAGTGAACTGCAGCTCCCTCCCATCCCGAGACCTGCCTCCCATCCCGAGACCTGCCTCCCATCCCGAGATCTGCCTCCCTCTCGCCTGCCTCCAGTGTGCTCTCCGGTGATCTGTATGAAGGAGAGCAGCAGTGACCAGCCAGGAACCTCATCTCCAGCCCCTGCTGTGCCCTGCACCCATACCGCTGCCAGGGAGAAGCTAGTGGGCCGGTGACAGGGGAGACAGTTCCCGAGGCGACCGCATTGGGTACACACCCCCACCCAAACTTCTTACTAGGTGAAAGCAGCCTGTCCAGCCATGATGATGTGTCTTTTACCTGGCGGAAGCAGCGGTGACAGCACAGGGGCTGGTGCGGAAGGTACGTTCCCATGTAGCAGCCGGCAGAGGGGGAGTGAGGTGCATGCATGGTGCATGGTAGCTGCCACGGAGTCCTAGCTTCCATGTCCATGGGTATATAACGGAGTTCATCACCTGGAGTGATCTGTGTTATCTACAGTAGCTTTGTAGTGTGCCACATATACAGAGTCTATAGTATATATAGCATTAGGGTGTATGGTCCTCTTTACTGTGCTGCAGCTGTCACGTGTATAACAGCAGCCTCAGTATTCTGCCATCACAGTGCTGATTTATATTATGTGCTGTAGTATGGTACAGTATATAACAGTAATTATATATGTATTGTATTAGCAGGGCCGTAACTAGGGGGGGCTAAGGGGGCATGTGCCCCGGGTGCAGGACTTGAGGGGGCATCAAGGAGTTACAGAGGAACAGGGTTTTGTTTTTTACCGGCAGTGTTGTGCTGCTCCAGTGAGGCAGCAGACTGTACCCTTGGCAATGTCTCTGACCCCCGTCTGCCCACAGCTGGCTCCAATGCTGTGTGGGTGAGCTCCAGTACCTGGGATCCCTTCTATGCCAGCTACTGTCTTAAACTCTCTTCTTTGCCACGCAGTGCTGCGACTAGCGTGCGGTGCACTGTACAAGCTATAGAAGCGCACTGTGCTCTCAGTTAGCAGTATCAAGCTCCGCTTTGCCTTCCAGATGGGGGGGATTTGGTGTAGCTTATAGGGGGATGTAGTGTAGTGATGTAGTGTACCATATAGGGTATGTAGTATAGTAATGTATTGCAGTATATAGAGGCATGTAGTGTAGTGATGTAGTGTAGCATATAAGGGGATGTACTGTAGTGATGTAGTGTAACATATAGGGTATGTAGTAAAGTAATGTATTGCAGTATATAGAGGCATGTAGTGTAGTGATGTAGTGTAGCATATAAGGGGATGTACTGTAGTGATGTAGTGTAACATATAGGGTATGTAGTAAAGTAATGTATTGCAGTATATAGAGGCATGTAGTGTAGTGATGTAGTGTAGCATATAACGGGATGTACTGTAGTGATGTAGTGTAACATATAGGGTATGTAGTAAAGTAATGTATTGCAGTATATAGAGGCATGTAGTGTAGTGATGTAGTGTAGCATATAAGGGGATGTACTGTAGTGATGTAGTGTAGCATATAGGGTATGTAGTAAAGTAATGTATTGCAGTATATAGAGGCATGTAGTGTAGTGATGTAGTGTAGCATATAAGGGGATGTACTGTAGTGATGTAGTGTAGCATATAGGGTATGTAGTGCAGTGCATAGGGGCATGTAGTATAGTTCAGCGTGTAGGGTATGTAGTATTGTGATGTAGTGCAGTGACAAAGTGTTATGATATAGTGCAATGTATGGGGACACACAGTGGAGCATGTAGTTGAACACGCTGGCAGGGCATGCGACGCATACTGTAGGGCATTTGAGGCGCATAGGGGAATATTGTCCAATAGTATCCCCTTTTATCAAATTTCCTGGTAATCTGATTTTTTAGTCCATTACAAATGTTATGCTTACACACTTTATGACCACAGCAGTTGTAGTGTATGGGGACCCAGAGGCACATGTACAATAATAATACAGAGAGTTAACGTTTTAGGTATAGAAAACCTGCGCTTCTCTCTCTGCCTAAATAGCTGCCTTATGGGATAGATGCTACCTGTAATCACAATAACATAAAAAAAGAGATTTCTCCCACAGCACTGGTTTATAACAGAATAATAATATAGCTTTTCTGCTAATAGTTGTAGTTATTTTATTTTTATTATATATAAAATCAAAATTGAAAATAAAAACACAATATATGCACACCAATGTGTGCTATTTCACATCATACAATACAGTTGAGTCTGCTATATACTGCATATCAATGTGTGCTGTTTCACATCAAACATAGGCCCTCATTCCGAGTTGTTCGCTCGCTAGCTGCTTTTTGCAGCAGTGTACACGCTAGGCCGCCGCCCTCTGGGAGTGTATCTTAGCTTAGCAGAAGTGCGAACGAAAGATTAGCAGAATTGCGATTAAATAATTCTTAGCAGTTTCTGAGTAGCTTGAGACTTACTCCTACACTGCGATCAGCTCAGGCCGTTTAGTTCCTAATTTAACGTCACAAACACCCCCTGCGTTTGGCCAGCCACTCCTCCATTTCTCCAGCCACTCCTGCGTTTTTACCTGGCACGCCTGTGTTTTTTTAGCACACTCCCTGAAAACGGCCAGTTTCCGCCCAGAAACACCCACTTCCTGTCAATCATACTACGATCACTCGAGCGATGAAAAAACTTCGCTCGAGCTTGTGTAAATCTACAAAGTTTTGTGTGAAAGTACTTAGCGCATGCGCGCTGCATACCATGCGCATTTTTGCCATTTTTTTCACTTGATCGCTGCACTGCGATAATCGGCAGCGAGCGAACAACTCGGAATGACCACCATAGTTGAGTCTGCTAGATACTAAAAAAACCAGACCTTAAAAAATGTTACAATGTTTCACTCTGTGTGCAGCAATACTGTCTGTTACAGTCTCACCTCTTCTACTACATTTGTTGCTAAATTCCTCAATATAATAAAGGGCCCCATACACTAGAACGATATGTCTGATGGCTGAAGTCGGAGGCGATTTCCCTTGAACTCTCCCGGGAGCTTCCCGGGAGTGGTTCCATACGATTCCATACTACTTGGTACATTTTGCATGCGATATATCTGAAGTAGAACACTTCTTCTGGAGCCAATTATCTGGCCTTATTAGTATGAACCTAGCAGAGCCGGTGCTAAGGTGTTCGACGCCCCCCTGCAAACTATAAATATGCGCCCTCCCATATTCGTCAAAGGGTCAGCGTGCGCCTTTGGTGCATGCCAGGAAAAGGGGTGTGGTCTCACAAGTAAGGGGCATGGCCACACAATAGTAACCCCATTTAAATTTACCCCACACAGTAGCACAAGCTTATACGTAATGCCCCACCCGTAGTAGTAGCAGCATCCTTATACGTAATGCCCCCCCCCGCAGTAGTAGTGTCGTTATATGTAATACCCCTTCCCCAGTAGTAGTAGCGTTCTTACATGTAATGCCCCACCCGCAGTAGTAGTGTCGTTATATATAATGCCCCTTCCCCAGTAGTAGTAGCGTACTTACATGTAATGCCCCCCCCGTAGTAGTAGCGTCGTTATACGTAATGCCCCTTCACCAGTAGTAGTAGCGTACTTACATGTAATGCCCCACCCGCAGTAGTAGTGTCGTTATATATAATGCCCCTTCCCCAGTAGTAGTAGAGTCCTTACATGTAATGGCTCCCCCCAGTAGTAGCGTCGTTATACATAATGCCCCCCCCAGTAGTAGTAGCAGCGTACTTACATGTAATGCCCCACCCGCAGTAGTAGTGTCGTTATATGTAATACGCCTTTCTCAGTAGTAGTAGCGTTCTTACATGTAATGCCCCCCCCAGTAGTAGTAGCATCCTTACATGTAATGCCCCCCCAAGTAGTAGCGTCGTTATACATAATGCCCTCCCCAGTAGTAGTAGCGTACTTACATGTAATGCCCCCCCAGTAGTAGTAGCATCCTTACATGTAATGCCCCCCCAAGTAGTAGCGTCGTTATACATAATGCCCTCCCCAGTAGTAGTAGCGTACTTACATGTAATGCCCCCCCCAGTAGTAGTAGCATCCTTACATGTAATGCCCCCCCCAGTAGTAGCGTCGTTATACATAATGCCCTCCCCAGTAGTAGTAGCGTGCTTACATGTAATGCCTCCCCCCTGTAGTAGCGGCCATAATGCGTGCGCACACAGACATAACTCACACACACAATTCACACATATATACACACCAGGGAGGTGTGGTGAGCTAAATGGCTCAGGAGGCACTGGCTAATCCAAGAGCCAGATTTACATGCAATATATGAGCCAAAGGGTACATCTGGGCATTATACACATGTGCAGCAGTGTAAACTCCTGGAAATCTGGTGAGTTTTGATTAGAGATGTGTGGAAAGGATACACAGGTGAGGCACTGCTTCACCTGCCATAGACTTTTTACTCCAGAGTTTGGGCTATAAAAATTATTAGAATAATGCAAAGAAGATATTTCAAACAAATTCTCAGTATTTTTCAGATATTTTATTCAGTCAAAACTCTGGTTTAAACGTAAGTATGACAGGAAAGGCTCTGCCTCACCTGCCTCACCCCACCGAACGTCACTGATACACACATACACACCCACCACACACACACACACAACCCCACCATACACACACACATACATTTCCTTCTCACCCTCCACTTACCTAAGTCTGGATGGCTGCCACTGTAATTGCTGTCCCTCTCTCTACAGCAGCCTGGTCCGTGTAGCCCTGCCCCCTTCCATTCCGTGTATCTCCGCCCCCTCCTCTGATCCATACAGCTGCTGTCACACAGGTGAGGGGAGGAGGCGTTTCATGCTGCCAGCGCTGCTGCCTGTCATACAGTGACAGGCACAGCAGCTGGCAGCCGGGGGAACAGGATGGCGCAGTAGCAGGGAAGGGATGCGGAGCAGGGGGAGCGCCTCTCCGTCCCAGCGCCTCCCTGCACTGCATCCCTTCGCTGAGCGGGTAGCTCCAGGCCTGGAACCTAGATCCATTTTCTTCCTTCCCCAACCCCCTCCCTTTCCCACTTTGCTCCATTTAAGAATTTTGTTTTGTTAGAGTTGGAAGTTTGGTACATAATTCTAAAACCTTATATATGATGTGGCATATCCCTTTGAGAATTATTTGATACTTATTAGCGGTATATTTACTAAAGTGTACGTTTCTTTTAGAAGTGTTGATGTTGCCCATGGCAACCAATCAGATTCTAGCTATTATCTTCTAGAAGGTGCTAGATAAATGATTAGTAGAATCTGATTGGTTGCCACTTCTCCACTTCTAAAAACTCACACGAAATATACCCCATAGTGTTCAGGGGTGTAGTATGGTGTGCCGGCAGCCGGGATCCCGACCGCTAGCATATTGACAGCTGGGCGAGTGCAAATGAGCCCCTCACTGCGCTTGCCATGCCACGAGCACGGTGGTGCGCGCTATGCTATTTATTCTCCCTTCGAGGGGGGGGGGGAGGGTTGTGGAGAATAGTTGTCGATATGCCGGGTGTCGGGATTCTGGCGCCGGTATACTGTGCGCCGGAATCCCAGCAGCTGGCATACTGAAAACCACCCGTGTTTAGGCCAGTGGTTCCCAAACTTTTTTGAATCATGGCACCTTAAAGTATCAGAATTTGTTTCATGGCACCGTTTCATATTGAGATATTTTTTTACAATTATTAAATTAAGTAAATTGTTTATATGTCGTCCTTAGGTTCAATTCTGTTTTGAGGGACAAGATTTGCTTATGATTGTCCGCATATTTTATGATTGTCAGCCAGTTTAGAAAATTCTAAAGAGAACCAATGAGATCTCCCAGAATGCTGTGCGGCAGGAGGTCCCTGTTCACATGATCAATGTTAACATCACGTGACACATCTGTGATCTTACCAGCCGCTGAATTTCTAAGGTTTGTTATGATTTTTGGTGTATTTTTATACATGTTCATATGTAATTATGTTTAGGTATGGGATTACTTCCTTACAGTCAATCTTTTATTTTCAAAGTGTGACTTGATTCATTTATTTAATGAGTGAGATATGCAGCTGACTGTGGTTTGCAAATAGCATTTGGATATAAATACTAGCAATTTGACAACATTTGCTTCTGAGGAATATTACCTCAGCGAAACGCGTTATGCCCACTACTGGACTTAAACTGGGACACCTGCATTCCCTAATTAACAGGGACACCTGCATTCCCTAATTAATCACTGCTCATCCAGAACCAGCGCAAGAGCAATACTTTTCTCCAGTCAAGGAGAACCTGCAGCCATCTTTCATGCAAGGAATTCTTGCTAAATAGCCGTACAGACATGCCATCTAGGGACTGTTAATATACTCTTTTTCTATAATTGGCAAATCTGGAATGAACTTTAACGCACATACACATATTTCTCCTAATATTTACTGTACATTGGAGACTATAATATATCTACCACAGTCCTTTTTTCCCCGCTTTCTCAGATGATTTGCCAATCGTTTAAGGTCATGTGATGTACAGATATGTCCTCATACATCTAGCCTCAATACGCCACACAGCATGCGATGCATGACACGAGTGTGCTGACAGGTCCCTTTCATCTATGCTAGCGTCAGGCATCTTTTTGCCGAAAATGCATCTTCGTCGCAATGCAATGCAGCTAGGACGCACCAGGAGACTCTGCTGATTAATATGATATACGACACTCATGGCCTCATGGGACCTGGTTGTGCCAATAGAAGCTGTTTGGCACGACAGCAGCAAGCTGTAGGGAAAGTAACTGGGTGGCAGTTTTTACATTAATCAGAATATAGGGGCAGATGTATATGAAGCCTGGAGAAGTGATAAAGCAGTGATAAGTGCAAGGTAATAACGCACCAGCCAATCAGCTCCAATATGTAAATTGGCAGGTAGGAGCTGACTGGCTGGTGTGTATAACACCTTGCACTTATCACTGCTTTATCACTTCTCCAGGCTTAATACATCTGCCCCTATATTCTGATTGATATAAAAACTGCCACCCAGTTACTTTCCCTACCCTCATCATCCCCAGAGCTAGTGGATATTGCTACTGCGCCACGATATATTGTCAGTCAGAAATATCATGATCTCGTGAGTGTGCCTAATCCAAAGCTGCAGATGTCAGTGGGAGGTAACGGGGGGGGGGGGGGGGATAGGGGGCTGAGCAGATGCGGGCGTGTCGCGGATGTGCCTCTGATAGCTTTTACGTACAAACACGCAGTCGCTCACACTGGACATCATGTTCCCTGCCAACTGGTGCGAGTTTCCATGGTGCAACGAGGGTGGGACTAAAGACGCACAGAGGACCTGATTCAGAGACAGCCAATGGATTTTGTACGGCTCACCTTTGAAAAAGCTGCATCTTTACCCAGCGAAACATGTCAGGAACTTACTTCTACTCCCTCACACTTACCTCTATGTATCTTACTAGAGCTGCATGACTTATACCTAAGAGCCTGAACCAAGCTTCCGGACCTAACCAGCCTGGATTTCCTACTGCGAACACTCTTTCAACACCTAGCGACGTATTCAACCACGGACACCCTTTCAACGCCTAGCGACGTATTCCACCACGGACACCGAATGTAATTGGAGGGCTACATAATTACGCTCTGTGATTGCACGCCCAAAGGGATTACCCCTCTCTCGGTGCATGGATGTGGTAACTATGCATTATTGCTGCACAGTCCTATACTGGTGCAAAAGAGGAACTATGCAAGTGACTTTCTATACGACTGGCTGTGTGTGTGTGTGTGTGTGTGTGTGTGTATATATATATATATATATATATATATATATATATATGGAACAGGCATCTTAGCATACTTGTTTCGCTCACTCATGGACGGAGTATATGACCTGAGGTATTGAGCTTTCTTTTTGGCTGCTTTGAATCTCATTTTATGATTTTTTTTTTTTTACATTTTCTAATTAGAGAAGGTGCAGCTGCAGCGATCTCTCCATACATATCTAGATACAGCCGGCCTCTACAGGAGCACAGGCTAGATACAGCCGGCCTCTACAGGGTATATACAGCCAGCCTCTATAGCGCAGTGTCATGTTTGACTTGAGTTTATTACTATTCACATGCCTCTAATGTTTGGCGGGTGAATTACAAGAAGAGGTTTACCACTGGAGATGCAGGCTGATGCAGAGTGGCACATAAATGGTTAACCAGACTTGACTGTGGAATACTGTATTAATTTGTGCAAGATGTAGCAGAATTCTAAGTTTAGCAGACTAATTACTCTCCCTTTAAGACAGGAATGTGCAGCACCATACTTTAACACTGATTATGGACAGCAGATGAGTAGTTACACAGCTATGAGCAAAGGCTTGAATTCAGGACCAGAATGTGTCACAATCACTGTTACAGGTAATGAACGTCCACAGATATGAGGGAATACAATATAGACGGGTCCGCAGGAGCCATGGGCACTTTAAGACTTTTCAAGGGTGTGAACTGGCTCCTCCCTCTATGCCCCTCCTCCAGACCTCAGTTATAGGAACTGTGCCCAGGGAGACGGACATTTCGAGGAAAGGATTTACTTTTATACTAATGGTGAGCTTCATACCAGCTCACACCTCAACCATGCAGCACATGGCATTCAACAGAACACACGCCAACAGGCATGAACCATTTGCAGCAACATGCTGAAAATAAATGTAACACAACTTGTGTAACTATAATGAACAAACTGCAAGTAAAGTACGCACTAGGTCGGGCGCACAGCATCCTCTACGGGCTAGGAGAAAAGGATTTACCTGTAGGTATTAAAATCCTGTTTTCTCATACGTCCTAGAGGATGCTGGGGTCCACTTCAGTACCATGGGGTTATAACAAAGCTCCAGTACGAACGGGAGAGTGCGGATGACCTTGCAGCGCCGATTGACCAATCTTGAGGTCCTCATCGGCCAAATTGTCAAACTTATAAAATTTAGCAAATGTGTTTGACCCTGACCAAAGAGCTGATCGGCAAAGTTGTAAAGCCGAGACGCCCGGGCAGCCGCCCAGGATGAGCTCACTTTCCTAGTAGAATGGGCTTTCACCAACTTCGGTACCGGCAAGCCTGCTGTAGAATGAGCGTGCTGAATCGTCCCTCTGATCCAGCGCGCAATAGTCTGCTTAGAAGCAGGACACCCAATCTTGCTGGGAGCATACAGGACAAACAAAGCCTCTGTTTTCCGTATCCGAGCTGTTCTTGCGACATAAATCTTCAAAGCTCTAACCACATCTAGAGACTTTGACTCAGTGAAAGTGTCAGAAGCCACTGGCACCACAATAGGTTGGTTTATGTGGAAGGATGGAAGAAATTGGAAGAAATTGTTGACGAGTACTTAACTCCGCCCTGGAAGATCTGGAAAGGGCTCTTGTGAGACAAGACCCCCAACTCAGACACCCGCCTTGCAGATGCCAAGGCCAAAAGCATCACCACTTTCCAAGTGAGAAACTTCAATTCTATCTCCTGCAGAGGTTCAAACCAATCTGATTGAAGGAACTGCAACACCACATTAAGGTCCCATGGTGCCACTGGAGGCACAAATGGAGGCTGGATGTGCAGAACCCCTTTCATGAACGTCTGAACTTCTAGAAAGAAGGCCAATTGTTTTTGAAAGAAAACTGATAAGGCCGAAATCTGGACCTTGATTGACCCCAATCTAAGGCCGGCATCCACACCAGCCTGCAGAAAATGGAGAAAACGTCCCAACTCATACTCTTCCGTGGGAGCCTTCTTGGATTCACACCATGACACATACTTTCTCCAAATACGGTGGTAATGTTTAGACGTTACTCCTTTCCTGGCCTGAATAAGAGTGGGAATGACTTCTTTGGGAATATCCTTTCGGGCTAGGGTCCGGCGCTTCACAGCCGGCATGGCTTGTCAAACGTAGCCGCGGTAAGTCTTGATACACACACGGCCCTGCTGCAGTAGGTCCTCTCAAGGAGGAAGAGGCAGAGGATCTTCTATGAGTAACTCCTGAAGATCTGGATACCAAGCCCTCCTTGGCCAGTCTGGGGTAATGAAGATTGCTCGAACTCTTGTTCTTCTTATTATCTTGAGAACTTTTGGAATCAGTGGAAGTGGAGGGAAAACATATACCGACAGAAACACCCACTGGGTCACCAGTGCATCCACTGCTATTGCTTGAGGGTCTCTCGACCTGGAACAATATCTCTGAAGCTTCTTGTTTAGACGAGATGCCATGTCTACTTGAGGAACTCCCCAAAGACTTGTCACCTCTGCGAAGACTTCTTGGTGGAGGCTCCACTCTCCTGGATGGAGATCGTGTCTGGTGAGGAAGTCTGCTTCCCAGTTGTCCACTCCCAGAATGAAAATTGCTGACAGAGCTCTTACATGTCTTTCTGCCAAGAGGAGAATCCTTGTCACCTCTGCCATTGCCGCTCTGCTTTTCGTTCCGCCTTGCCTGTTTATGTACGCTACTGCTGTTACATTGTCCGACTGGATCTGCACGGGATGATCTTGAAGAAGATGTACCGCTTGTAGAAGGCCGTTGTAAATGGCTCTCAATTCCAGAACGTTTATGTGAAGGCAGGCTTCCTGACTTGACCATTTTCCTTGGAAGCTTTCCCCCTGTGTGACAGCTCCCCAGCCTCGGAGACTTGCATCCGTGGTTACCAGGACACAGTCCTGAATCCCGAACCTGCGTCCCTCTAATAGGTGAGAACTGCGTAGCCACCACAGGAGCGAAATCCTGGCTTTGGGGGACAAGATTCTTTTCCGGTGCATGTGTAGGTGGGATCCGGACCACTTGTCCAACAGGTCCCACTGGAATACTCTGGCATGAAAGTGGCCAAACTGTATGGCCTCATAGGCCGCTATCATTTTCCCCAACAACCAAATGCATTGAGGGATCGACATGCTTGTTGGTTTCAATATGTGTTTGACCATTTTCTGGATTTCCAGAGCCTTTTCCACTGGAAGAAATACTCTCTGTACTTCTGTGTCCAGAATCATCCCTAAAAAGGACAATCTTGTGGTTGGTTCCAACTGCGACTTTGGAAAATTCATGATCCAACCGTGTTGTGGGAGTATTGACAGGGAGAGTGCGATGTTCTGCACCAACTGTTCCCTGGATCTCGCTTTTATTAGGAGATCGGCCAGATAAGGAATTATATTGACTCCTTTTTGATGAAGGAGGACCATCATCTCCGCCATCACCTTGGTGAATACCCTCGGTGCCGTGGAGAGTCCGAACGGCAACGTCTGGAACTGGTAATGGCAATCCTGTACTGCAAATCTCAGATAAGCTTGGCGAGGAGGATAAATGGGAACATGCAAGTAAGCATCCTTTAGGTCTACTGACACCATGAAGTCCCCCTCCTCCAGACTGGAAATCACTGCCCTCAGGGATTCCATCTTGAACGTGAACCTTTTCAGGTAGAGATACATATTTTTCAGGTTTAAAATGGGTCTGACCGAGCCGTCCGGCTTCGGAACTACGAAGAGGCTTGAATAAAAACCTTCTCCTTGCTGTGACAAGGGTACCAAGACAATGACCTGATCCTGACATAATTTTTGAATTGCCGTTGTTACTGCCTCTCTTTCTGGAAGAGAAGCTGGCAAGGTCGATTTTAAAAATCAGCATGGGGGGACGTCTTGAAACTCCAGTTTGTACCCATGGGACACTATTTGTAAGACCCATGGGTCCAGGCCAGATTGAATCCAGATTTGACTGACGAGTTTCAGACGTGCTCCCACCCGAGCGGACTCCCGCAAGGTAGCCCCAGCGTCATGCTGCAGATTTGGCAGAAGCATGGGTTGACTTCTGCTCCTGGAGACGCTGCGGATTTCTTTCCTTTTCCCCTTCTCCTACCTGCAAAGAAGGGGGAACCTTTGGCCTTTTTGTATTTGTTGGGCCGAAAGGACTGCATGTGAGACTGATGTGTCTTTTTCCGGTGCAGGAGCATAAGGCAAAAATGTCGACTTACCTGCGGTAGCCGCAGAGACTAACGCATCCAGCCCATCATCAAACAAGGCCTCACCTTTATACGGGAGAGCCTCCATATTTCTTTTGGAATCTTCATCAGCATTCCACTGGCGATTCCACAACGCCCTCCGAGCCATGGTAGCGGCTGTTGAACCCAAGAGTCCAATATCCTTCATAGCTTCCAGCATGTATGCGGCAGCGTCTTTGATATTACCTAACGTTAGGAGTATCTTGTCTCTATCAATTGTGTAAATTTTCGATGACAAGTTATTTGACCATTTTTCGATAGCACGACTCACCCACGCGCAAGCAATGGTGGGTCTGAGCAGCGTACCATTGGCCATATAGATTTTAACGTAGTCTCCATTTTGCGGTCTGCTGGCTCCTTTAGTGAAGCCGTCCCAGGTGCAGGGAGAATCACCTTTTTTGTTAACCTTGACAGTGCACTGTCTAACACCGGGGGTGACTCCCATCTTTTCCTGTCCTCTAATGGAAAGGGATAAGCAATCTGAATCCTTTTGGGAATATGAAATTTATTTTCAGGATTCACCCAAACTCCCTCAAAAAGAGTATTTAGCTCGTGGAAAGGAGGGAAAGTTACCTTACATTTATTTTCCTTATAGAAATAAGCCTTCTCCTGAGGTACAGTAGGGGCTTCTGTAACTTCTAAGACCTCCTTTATAGCAACAATCATATATTGTATGCTTTTTGCCAATTTAGGATCTATTTCCCTGGAATGACTATTGTCGACACAGGAATCAGAGTCCGTGTGGGTATCAGCATGTACAATGTTTGCAAACGGTATCAGCATGTACAATGTTTGCAGAGGATTCGCCTGCGGATGAGAAAGCAGAACCCTGAAAAATCACATCTTCCACTGATTTTCTCCAGCTTTCTGCATGAGACCCAGACTTATCTAATCTTCTACTGATATGATTCACACTATCACGTATTTCTTTCACCCATTCAGGCTTGTGGTGTGCCGGCAGCACCACCACATTACAACTCTGTGTCCCTAAAATGGCTCCCTCAGGGGAAGAACTCCCTGCCACAGATATGTCACACACGTGCACAAACACACCACAGACACTCCGGGACTTGTAGGGGACAGACCCACAGTAAAATCTATCAGAAGGACACAGATAGGAGCAGCCAGTTCACAAACCCAGTGCCAGTAACACAATGCCTGTGAAACACAAAATGCTCACTGACATGCAGCGCTTTTTTATAATGTAAATACACAATATAAAGCACCAATTTTACTGTGCCCCCCCCCCCCCCCCCCCTCGTTTTGCACCCTGATAATTGTATTCAGTAGTGGAGGACCAGCGTTGTCTCTGCAGCCTGAGGAGAGAAAATGGCGCTGAGCAGTGTGCTGGCTGACTGAGGAGGAAGCTCCGCCCCCGCAATGGCGCGTTTCTCCTTAGAGAATCTGATAACTATATTTATACTGGTGGTGGTAGGGCTGTGCCTCGGCATCTTATGCCCCTTTTCTACCATTTTTTTAAGGTTTCATGCTGCCCAGGGCGCCCCCCCCGCGCACTGCAGTGCCTGTGTTGTGTGGGCAGTATGGCGCGCTGCGCTCCTGCCAGCCACGCGGTACCTTTAGCCATCACCTTTATTGAAGATCTCTCTTCTAACACTCACCTATCTTCTGACTTCTGGCTCTGCAAGGGGGGTGACGGCGTGCTGTGGAAGTGAGCATCTAGGCACAGCTAGCGTTCAGTACCCTTCAGGAGCTATTGGTGTCCTGTCAGCTAGAAGCAGAGCCATGAAACTCTTTAGGAAGTTGGTTCCTACTTCTGCCCCCTCAGTCCCACGAAGCAGGGAGACTGTTGCCAGCAGTCCTCCCTGAAAATAAAAAAACCTAACATAAGTATTTTCAAAGAAACTCAGTAGATCTCCCCTGGAGTGCATCCAGTCTGCCTGGGCACATTTCTAAAACTGAGGTCTGGAGGAGGGGCATAGAGGGAGGAGCCAGTTCACATCCTTGAAAAGTCTTAAAGTGCCCATGGCTCCTGCGGAACCGTCTATACCCCCCCATGATACTGAAGTGGACCCCAGCATCCTCTAGGACGTATGAGAAAGTATAATATCACCGGCGTGGGAGAACTCAGCTAGCTGGTTTATAACAGCCACACTAACCAATGAACAAGGCCAGGCTGGGAATGTTAACTCTAATTACAAACCCTGTGCACCTACTGGGCTGCATGTACACAGAGCCTAAGAAACAGAAAACACAGGAAAACACAGATGGATCAGCTGAGGTGCATTCTGAACAGAATCATAACAGAGTTGGGGATCTGACAACTGATAATGGACTGAGGGACCAGCTGTCGGCAAAGGAAGGAAACGGAATGGCTGAATGTAGTTCCTACTCATGGATTTAGGCCTGAAGATGCAGGAGGGTAGGCAATGAGGACAATGAACGAGAATGATACACTGAGAAAGGTTAATACAACCAAAAAACCAAATAAGACAGCGCTTCTCACTTTGTATAAATTGAATTCCTTTTACTTTTAAATATACAATTAATACAGTCAGATACCGGCCAGTATCAATATACACATTAAATTAAAAATATACAATAAAAACATTTGACAAAGAATATAACCTTTTATCTAGAGCGCATTGGTATCGTCTAAATATATAATCCATATATATTATATGGCATGATCCCAATATCGCTTTAAATAAACAATAATTTAATTAAGCAATCAAAACAATTTATAACTCTACACACTCCAATTATTAAAACCACGTCTAACTAATGCTAGATGTTAATAGAGCAAGCAGCTGATGGTTAATAATAAAAGTCCGCATATGCAAGGAATAAAGAGTTAGACGTGTGAGTAATTAGTCAAGCAAGCAGCTGATGGTTAATTATAAAGTCCGCATGTATAAGTTGTTAAGCAAACGAGAATTTTATAAGCAGAGATGATGATTGCTTAGAATCCATACATACTATAGGCCGTTTTTAGTATGTTTTGTAAATTGTTAGTATTCTGACAATCTCAGTTTTGATAATCACAAAACAATTGCATAAATGGCTGGTTGAACACTAAAGTTCCAAATCCACCTTAGAGTACCTTTAGCTGTGTACCCAAATTTGTACCTCTCCTAAATATAGTGTGGGCGTTGCAGCCTCATCCCAGGAGTATAGTGGATAATGGAGACTCTTATGCAGCGTGTTCTTTTCAAATGCCTCTCCTCCGTATCACCAGCAATTGCCTCTCCTCCGTATTACCGGCAGTTAGATCCTCAGTACTGCAACAGGTAATAGATGATGGTTTTTAACCAAGTGTGAGTTTTCCAAACGCGTTTCTCCGCCTACCCTCCGGTCTCAGCGGCTTCCTCAGTGTAGCTTTACTGAGACTTCAATCATATACGATTAGTCTGAGTGAACTCTGAAAGACGACATGTTTGTGACTTGTAAACGATGCTGGAGTCCTGAATGAAGGTTTATGATTTGTAAACAATGCTAAAGAACACTGAAGAGATGACTTGTGATTTGTAAACTAGTGCTGAAGAACACAGAATGACGAGAAGACTTGTGATTTGTGAACGATGCTGAAGAACACAGAATGACAAGAAGACTTGTGATTTGTGAACAATGCTAAAGAGAGGATTGCTGAGAGCACCGTCAGCAAACGGAGACCCTCTACCAGATACAGCGGTTAAACTGCAAGAGCAAGTGGACTCTTGCTCTTGCTTCTGTAGCCACAACAGAAGCAGGATACCAGCGGTTAACCTGGGAGCACAGCGCTTGAGCGCCTTACAGCAGCAAGTAACTTGAAGCACTGGCACCATGACTAAAATAAGATTTTACTTACCGATAAATCTATTTCTCATAGTCCGTAGTGGATGCTGGGGACTCCGTCAGGACCATGGGGAATAGCAGCTCCGCAGGAGACAGGGCACAAAAGCAAGCTTTTAGGATCACATGGTGTGTACTGGCTCCTCCCCCTATGACCCTCCTCCAAGCCTCAGTTAGGTACTGTGCCCGGACGAGCGTACACAATAAGGAAGGATCTTGAATCCCGGGTAAGACTCATACCAGCCACACCAATCACACCGTACAACTTGTGATTTGAACCCAGTTAACAGTATGATAACAATGAAGTAGCCTCTAAAAAAGATGGCTCACAACAATAATAACCCGATTTTTTGTAACAATAACTATGTACAAGTAATGCAGACAATCCGCACTTGGGATGGGCGCCCAGCATCCACTACGGACTATGAGAAATAGATTTATCGGTAAGTAAAATCTTATTTTCTCTAACGTCCTAGTGGATGCTGGGGACTCCGTCAGGACCATGGGGATTATACCAAAGCTCCCAAACGGGCGGGAGAGTGCGGATGACTCTGCAGCACCGAATGAGAGAACTCCAGGTCCTCCTCAGCCAGGGTATCAAATTTGTAGAATTTTGCAAACGTGTTTGCCCCTGACCAAGTAGCTGCTCGGCAAAGTTGTAAAGCCGAGACCCCTCGGGCAGCCGCCCAAGATGAGCCCACCTTCCTTGTGGAATGGGCATTTACAGATTTTGGCTGTGGCAGGCCTGCCACAGAATGTGCAAGCTGAATTGTACTACAAATCCAACGAGCAATAGTCTGCTTAGAAGCAGGAGCACCCAGCTTTTTGGGTGCCTACAATATAAACAGCAAGTCAGACTTTCTGACTCCAGCCGTCCTGGAATTATATATATATATATATATATATATATATTTTCAGGGCCCTGACAACGTCTAGCAACTTGGAGTCCTCCAAGTCCCTAGTAGCCGCAGGCACCACAATAGGTTGTTTCAGGTGAAACGCTGACACCACCTTAGGAAGAAACTGGGGACGAGTCCGCAGTTCTGCCCTGTCCGAATGGAAAATCAAATATGGGCTTTTGTAAGACAAAGCCGCCAATTTTGACAATCGCCTGGCCGAGGCCAGGGCCAACAGCATGGTCACTTTCCATGTGAGATATTTCAAATCCACAGATTTGAGTGGTTCAAACCAATATGATTTGAGGAATCCCAACACTACGTTGAGATCCCACGGTGCCACTGGAGGCACACAAGGGCTGTATATGCAATACTCCCTTGACAAACGTCTGGACTTCAGGAACTGAAGCCAATTCTTTCTGGAAGAAAATCTATAGGGCCGAAACTTGAACCTTAATGGACCCCAATTTGAGGCTCATAGACACTCCTGTTTGCAGGAAGTGCAGAAATCGACCTAGTTGAAATTTTTTCGTGGGGCCTTCCTGGCCTCACCCACGCAACATATTTTTACCACATGTGGTGATAACGTTGTGCGGTCACCTCCTTCCTGGCTTTGACCAGGGTAGGTATGACCTCTTCCGGAATGCCTTTTCCCTTAGGATCCGGCGTTCAAACCGCCATGTCGTCAAACGCAGTCGCGGTAAGTCTTGGAACAGACAAGGTCCCTGCTGGAGCAGGTCCTTTCTTAAAGGCCGATGCCACGGTTCCTCTTGGAACAGACATGGTACTTGCTGAAAGCAAATCCCTTCTTAGCTCCCGAGGCCATTAGTCCTCTGTGAGCATCTCTTGAAGTTCCGGTTACCAAGTCCCTCTTGGCCAATCCGGAGCCACGAGTATAGTTCTTACTCCTCTATGTCTTATAATTCTCAATACCTTGGTTATGAGAAGCAGAGGAGGGAACACATACACCGACTGTTACACCCACGGTGTTACCAGGACGTCCACAGCTATCGCCTGAAGGTCTCGTGACCTGGCGCAATACCTGTCCCATTTTTTGTTCGGGCGGGACGCCATCATGTCCACCTTTGGTCTTTCCCAACGGTTCACAATCATGCGGAAAACTTCCCGATGAAGTTCCCACTCTCCCGGGTGGAGGTCGTGCCTGCTGAGGAAGTCTGCTTCCCAGTCGTCCACTCCCGGAATGAACACTGCTGACAGTGCTATCACATGATTTTCCGCCTAGCGAAAAATCCTTGCAGTTTTGCCACTGCCCTCCTGCTTCTTGTGCCGCCCTTTCTGTTTACGTGGGCGACTGCCGTGATGTTATCCCACTGGATCAATACCGGCTGACCTTGAAGCAGAGGTCTTGCTAAGCTTAGAGCATTATAAATTTGCTCTTAGCTCCAGTATATTTATGTGGAGAGAATTCTCCAGACTTGATCACACTCCTTGTGTGACTGCTCCCCAGCCTCTCAGGCTGGCCTCCGTGGTCACGAGCATCCAATCCTGAATGCCGAATCTGCGGCCCTCTAGAAGATGAGCACTCTGTAATCACCACAGGAGAGACACCCTTGTCCTTGGATATAGGGTTATCCGCTGATGCATCTGAAGATGCGATCCGGACCATTTGTCCAGCAGATCCCACTGAAGAGTTCTTGCGTGAAATCTGCCGAATGGAAGCGCTTCGTAATAAGCCACCATTTTTACCAGGACTCTTGTGCAATGATGCACTGACACTTTTCCTGGTTTTAGGAGGATCCCGATTAGCTCGGATAACTCCCTGGCTTTCTCCTCTGGGAGAAACACCTTTTCCTGGACTGTGTCCAGAATCATCCCTAGGACCAGCAGACGTGTCGTAGTAACAACTGCGGTTTTGGAATATTTAGAATCCACCCGTGCTGTCGTAGAACTACTTGAGATAGTGCTACTCCGACCTCCAACTGTTCTCTGGACCTTGTTCTTATCAGGAGGTCGTCCATTTTCTTTGAAGACGAATCCTCCTTTCGGTCATTACCTTGGTAAGGACCCGGGGTGCCTTGGACAATCCAACGGCATCGTCTTGAAACTGATAGTGACAGTTCTGTACCACGAACCTGAGGTACCCTTGGTGAGAAAAGGCAAATTTTGGGACATGGAGGTAAGCATCCCTGATGTCCCGGGACACCATATAGTCCCCTTGTTCTTTGCTATCACTGCTCTGAGTGACTCCATCTGGATTTGAACCCTTGCAAGTGTTCAAATTTTTCAGATTTAGAATAGGTCTCACCTAGCCTTCAGTACCACCATATAGTGTGGAGTAATACCCCTTTCCTTGTTGTCGGAGGGGTAATTTTATTATCACCTGCTGGGAATACAGCTTGTGAATTGTTTTCAATACTGCCTCCCTGTCGGAGGGAGACATTGGTACAGCAGACTACAGGAACCTGCGAGGGGGGAAACCTCTCGACATTCCAATCTGTACCCCTTGGATACTACTTGTAGGATCCAGGGGTCCTGTACGGTCCCAGCGTCATGCTGAGAACTTGGTAGAAGCGGTGGAGGGCTTCTGTTCCTGGGAATGGGCTGCCTGCTGCAGTCTTCTTCCCTTTCCTCTATCCCTGGGCAGATATGACTCTTATAGGGACGAAAGGACTGAGGCTGAAAAGACGGTGTCTTTTTCTGCAGAGATGTGACTTAGGGTAAAAAACGGTGGATTTTCCAGCAGTTGCCCTGGCCACCAGGTCCCCTGGACCGACCCCAAATAACTCCTCCCCTTTATACGGCAATACCTCTTTGTGCCGTTTGGAATCTGCATCACCTGACCACTGTCGTGTCCATAAACATCTTCTTGCAGATATGGACATCGCATTTACTCTTGATGCCAGAGTGCAAATATCCCTCTGCGCATCTCGCATATATAGAAATGCATCCTTTAAATGCTCTATAGTCAATAAAATACTGTCCCTGTCAAAGGTATCAATATTTTTAGTCAGGGAATCCGACCAAGCCACCTCAGCTCTGCACATCCAGGCTGAGGCGATCGCTGGTCGCAGTATAACACCAGCATGTGTGTGTATACTTTTTAGGATATTTTTCAGCCTCCTATCAGCTGGCTCCTTAAGTACGGCCCTATCCGTAGATGGTACCGCCACGTGTTCTGATAAGCGTGTGAGCGCCTTATCCACCCTGAGGGGTGTTTCCCACCGCGCCTTAACTTCTGGCGGGAAAGGGTATACCGCCAATAATTTTCTATCGGGGGAAACCCACGCATCATCACACACTTCATTTAATTTATCTGATTCAGGAAAAACTACCGGTAGTTTTTTCACCTCACACATAATACCCTTTTTTGTGGTACTTGGAGTATCAGAAATATGTAACACCTCCTTCATTGCCCTTAACGTGTGGCCCTAAAAGAAAATACGTTTGTTTCTTCACCGTCGACACTGAAATCAGTGTCCGTGTCTGGGTCTGTGTCGACCGACTGAGGTAAATGGGCATTTTACAGCCCCTGACGGTGTTTGAGACGCCTGGACAGATACTAATTTGTTCGCCGGCCCTCTCATGTCGTCAACCGGCTTGCAGCGTGTTGACATTGTCACGTAATTTCCATAAATAAGCCATCCATTCCGGTGTCGACTCCCTAGAGAGTGACATCACCATTACAGGCAATTTGCTCCGCCTCCTCACCAATATTTTCCTCATACATGTCGACACACACGTACCGACATACAGCACACACATAGGGAATGCTCTGATAGAGGACAGGACCCACTAGCCCTTTGGGGAGACAGAGGGAGAGTTTGCCAGCACACACCAAAACGCTATAATTATCCAGGGACAACCTTTATATAAGTGTTCCTTTTATAGCATTTTAATATATATACATATCGCCAAATCAGTGCCCCCCCTCTCTGTTTTAACCCTGTTTCTGTAGTGCAGTGCAGGGGAGATCATGGGAGCCTTCCCACCAGCCTTTCTGTGAGGGAAAATGGCGCTGTGTGCTGAGGAGAATAGGCCCCGCCCCCTTTTTGGCAGGCTTCTTCTCCGGAGTTTTAGATATCTGGCAGGGGTTAAATACATCCATATAGCCTCAAGGGCTATATGTGATGTATTTTTCGCCATACAGGTATTATACATTGCTGCCCAGGGCGCCCCCCCCCAGCGCCCTGCACCCTCCGTGACCGCTGTGTGAAGTGTGCTGACAACAATGGCGCACAGCTGCAGTGCTGTGCGCTACCTGATGAAGACTGAGAGTCTTCTGCCGCCTGGTTCCGGACCTCTTCATCTTCAGCATCTGCAAGGGGGGTCGGCGGCGCGGCTCCGGGACGAACCCCAGGGCGAGCCCTGTGTTCCGACTCCCTCTGGAGCTATGTCCAGTAGCCTAAGAATCCAATCCATCCTGCACGCAGGTGAGTTGAAAATCTCTCCCCCAAGTCCCTCGATGCAGTGAGCCTGTTGCCAGCAGGACTCACTGAAAATAAAGAACCTAAAAACTTTTTCTAAGCAACTCTTTAAGAGAGCCACCTAGATTGCACCCTTCTCGGCCGGGCACAAAAACCTAACTGAGGCTTGGAGGAGGGTCATAGGGGGAGGAGCCAGTACACACCATGTGATCCTAAAAGCTTGCTTTTGTGCCCTGTCTCCTGCGGAGCCGCTATTCCCCATGGTCCTGACGGAGTCCCCAGCATCCACTAGGACGTTAGAGAAACATCAATCCTTTTTAAAAGGGAAGACTGCACCGGATTGGCTGGCTGCAAACTGGGATACCTATTGGCTTGGTCTCCAACATGGCGGCTCCCTGCACAGCGGACACATGTGGAACCAGCACACAGCCACTACCTCAGGCCTCAGCCTCCCAGGCGCCGCACTCCAGCAACAGGACATTTGGAAACAGACACCTTCAGCTGCCATGCCCCGCTACCCAGGACCCGGACCCTGGCCTCCAGACGCCCGGCAGCCGCACCGGAGGGCCTCGCTGCCGCAGCTCTTATCCACCGCAGCCACCTAAAAGGAAGGCTGCGGGGACCAGAACCGGAGTTAAGACTCCGGATGCTGACGCACAGGGTATATGCATCTGGCTTCTACAGCGCACAGTGTATATATAGCCAGCCTCTACAGCGCACAGGGTATATACAGACGGCCTCTACAGCGCACAGGGTATATACAGCCGGCCTCTACAGCGCACAGGTTATATACAGCCGGCCTCTACAGCGCACAGGGTATATACAGCCGGCCTCTACAGCGCACAGGGTATATACAGCCGGCCTCTACAGCGCACAGGGTATATACAGCCGGCCTCTATAGTGCACAGGATATACAGCCGGCCTCTATAGTGCACAGGATATACAGCCGGCCTCTACAGCGCACAGGGTATATACAGCCGGCCGCTATAGCGCACAGGGTATATACAGCCGGCCTCTATAGTGCAACGGGTATATACAGCCGGCCTCTACAGCGCACAGGGTATATACAGCCGGCCTCTACAGCGCACAGGGTATATACAGCCGGCCTCTACAGCGCACAGGGTATATACAGCCGGCCTCTACAGCGCACAGGGTATATACAGCCGGCCTCTACAGCGCACAGGGTATATACTGCCGGCCTCTACAGCACACAGGGTATATACAGCCGGCCTCTACAGCACACAGGGTATATACAGCCGGCCTCTACAGCACACAGTGTATATACAGCCGGCCTCTACAGCACACAGTGTATATACAGCCGGCCTCTACAGCGTACAGGGTATATACAGACGGCCTCTACAGCGCACAGGGTATATACAGCCGGCCTCTACAGCGCACAGGGTATATACAGCCGGCCTCTACAGCGCACAGGGTATATACAGCCGGCCTCTACAGCGCACAGGGTATATACAGCCGGCCTCTACAGCGCACAGTGTATATACAGACGGCCTCTACAGCGCACAGGGTATATACAGACGGCCTCTACAGCGCACAGGGTATATACAGACGGCCTCTACAGCGCACAGGGTATATACAGACGGCCTCTACAGCGCACAGGGTATATACAGACGGCCTCTACAGCGCACAGGGTATATACAGCCGGCCTCTACAGCGCACAGGGTATATACAGCCGGCCTCTATAGCGCACAGGGTATATACAGCCGGCCTCTACAGCGCACAGGGTATATACAGCCGGCCTCTACAGCGCACAGGGTATATACAGCCGGCCTCTACAGCGCACAGGGTATATACAGCCGGCCTCTATAGTGCACTGTGTATATACAGCCGGCCTCTACAGCGCACAGGGTATATACTACCGGCCTCTACAGCGCAAAGGGTATAATCAGCCGGCCTCTATAGTGCACAGGGTATATACAGCTGGCCTATAGCGCACAGGGTATGTACAGGCAGCCTCTATAGCGCACAGGGTACACAGTATCAGCCACCCACATACAGTAACGCACTGACTACTAATGGGAGGAGATGCTGCACAATACCAGGCCCTACTCACCCAGATAGTGTGACAGGGACGAATATGGCGTATTACAGAGGTGGCTGCTATACTGGGCCGGGTCACAGGGATCAGGCACCAGCGTGACTGATGGAGAGTCAGCTACAAGGCAGCAGGGGGCGCTGTAAGGCAGACGCTGTGCGTGAGCAGCCGCCATTTATGCTCTACAGTCACATGACCTGGTGACAGCTCTGTACGCTTGAGCGACGAAAGACCGAAGCGTCCACGTGTCCCCGCCCATCTCCGCCCCCTTATATGTAATGTCTCCGCCCAGATTCGTCCCCTCCTCCATGTCTCCGCCCAATCTCCTCTTCCGGGTGTTTGCACTGACTGCGCTAGCAGCGCTCGGACAGACACCGGAGGCAGCGGGAGAAGGAGAAGCGAGTGTCCGGCAGAGAATGAGGTGAGTGCGGGGCAGGCTGTGGTCAGTACAGTGCGTGCGGATCCCCAGGTGCTCAGCAGGGTCGGCTGGGGAGCAGTTCCCCGATGTGATGCCCGGCGCCCCCTCCTCTTAATCGCCCGCAGTTGCATGTGCGGTGCTGCTCTCTGCTGCTGAGTGGTACAGCGCCGGTACTATGCAGGAGCTATGCTTTTGTATAGCAGAAGCATACTGTCACCATATTAGTTTTGGTTGGTTCCATCAACCCATTTGTTTTCCCTACTACAGTATGCACAGTATCTGGTCTGTCTGGCTTGTGTGGGACATTTCTGTACTCTATATTGGGATGGCCATCAACAATTGACGTTTTAAAATCGATGGCCCTCATGTGATGGCCCGCCTCGCTCTATATCTGGCTGAGAAGGCTCAGCTGTTAGTAAGGGGTGTAGTACAGCTTACCGATGACGGGATCTGTTAAGGCGCATGCACACTGGCTGATATATCGGCCGTTCTGCTGAACGTCCTATATATCGCGGGGCTGTTGGCCAGTGCGTACGAAAGATATGTCTGGGAACGCCGTCAATCGGACAAGATATGTCTGGGAACGCCGTCAATCGGACATATCGCGTCGCCCCTGCAGCACACCAGTTCGTGACTTTAGTAACATAGTATCTAAGGTTGAAAAAAGACAATTGTCCATCGAGTTCAACCTATTTGTGGTCTCCTATGCATGATTATTTTGTATAAAATTCTGACTGAAGTTGATGACTGCCGTTACGTTTTACCCCTCTTTTTTTTTATAATAACCATAGTGCGTGACTATGCCCCGTAACCCTGGATATCCTTATCCATTAGGAATTTATCTAACCCATTCTTAAAGGTATTGACTGAGTCAGCCATAACAACTCCCTCAGGCAGGGAATTCCAAACATGTATCGTCATTATCGTAAAAAAGCCTTTACGCCGTATTTTGCGGAATCTCCTCTAACCTGAGCGAGTGTCCACGAGTTCTCCATGTTGATCTAACCAAAAACAGGTCCTGCGCCAGATCTGTATATTGTCCCCTTATATAGTTGTAAATGTTGATCATGTCCCCTCTTAATCTCCTCTTTTCCAGTGTAAACATGCCTTTGAACCTTTTCTATCTCCAGGATATCCTTTTTGTAGTAAGGTGCCCAGAATTGTACACAGTATTCAAGGTGTGGCCTCACAAGTGATTTATATAACGGGAGTATAATACTCTCGTCCCTAGCATCAAGTCCCCATTTTATGCATGCTAATATCTTAGACGGATCTGGCAGTGCGTATGCTCAACACACTACCCGATAGATATTTCTGAAGCAGGGTATATTGTGTTTCACAGGCAAACATCGGGGTGTAGAGTGGATCTTGATCCGGAGGCACCAACAGGCTAAAGCTGTAGGCTGTCTCAGGATGCTTTGGGACCTCCTCTATCACCCCGCCTCCAGGCACTGAGAGCTCAGTTTCGAGTTGGTGCCTGCAGCAGCAGGTTACTTAACGGGAGGGCTGCAGTGGGCAGCCTGAAAATCTTTTTAAAAGAAGACTTCTTCAAGGGCTATCAGCGCTGTATGTCATGGTGACACTTCAGCGCTGCAGCTCCATCACCTCCCAAGCAGTTGTTGCATACTCCCGCTGTCTGTTCCTAGATAGTTGCGACAGAAACGTCCCGGCTTAGGCACACAGTCGTAGACTGCTCTCCTGGTTCACGTGGCTGCAACGGGGAGGAGGTAGGAGGGTCCCCCAGGCGGGACCCGCCATTAAATTGCTTTCCGTCAGCGACCTAGGGAGATGGTTCGTGGCATTGGCGTGGATACTGTCACCGCAGGGACCCCACTAGACTACTGGGGCGTCTGAGTACAGGTCGGGTGTAGCAACACCTCATTTAATAAGACTTAGTACCCGGTGTGGAAGTCCAGCATAGGGGAGTTGGCCCTTGACCTGTAGCCCCTCCCCCGGACCATGGTACCATCTACTGCAGATTTTCCCATCCTGGAGCTGCCTCACTCCCTCACTGAGATGCTGGGCGCCATTTCATAAACATAGCTGCGGCTGGTCTCCGGGACTGCAGAGCGAGGTCTCCCTTGTAAAGCCGCCTGTATACAGCGCTGAGCCTATACAAACACTTAAGCATCCTACATGTTGTTATACAGACAGTGTTAGTTGAGAAAGCGTGTACCTAGTACTGAATATATTGTACGAGTATTCTGATATATCTCCAGTGCAGCTTTATTGTGATAATATTTTAGGCATCGACTGTGTGTGCCTGTATCTGCGGTGTGGTTTCACTTTCAATGTTTCCAAGATATAACTGTCACTATATTCTGTGTCCTAAGGGAGCGCTAATATTTTGTGACACAGTAAATTATACATCATATACGTATAATTTGTAGTTTCGTAACACCGGATTTATTCGCAGGTATTTTACTTTGTCTAGCTTTATCGTGCTTAGTCGCTCTGTTGCATTTATATACAATGTCTAACAGAAAGGGTGGTATATCAGTGGAAGCGCCTGCAAAATGCAGCTCCTGCTCCAAGGATTTACTAGAGGGGAAGTTTTGTATGATGGTCTGTGTACAATGGGGGTCATTCCGACCCGTTCGCACGCTGCATTTTTTTGCAGCCGCGCGCATTGGTCACAAACGTGCATGCGGGCGGCAATGCGCCAGCGCCTCAATGCTCGGCAGCTGTCGGCTGGCAGCTACAAGAACAGCGAAGGAAGCGACCGCTAGAAGATTGACAGCAGGGAGGCGAATCTGGGTGTCAACTGACCGTTTACTGGGAGTGGTGAGGGAAATGCAGGCGCGTCGAGGCGTTTGCAGGGCGGGTGTCTGACTTCAATTCCGGGACCTGACTGGCTGAAGTAATTGCAGTGGCTGAGTAAGTCCAGAGCTACTCAGAAACTACACAACTTTTTTGCCCCTCTCCCCTGCACATGCGATTGCACACTTGCTTAGTTAAAATACACTCCCCCATAAGCTCCGTCTATCTGATATCATGGGCTGCAAAAAGTTGCAGCGTGCGATCATCTCTGAATGACCGCCTGTGTGTCATACACCTCCCAGTCAGTCCGCAGCTCCTGTGCCTACTCAGGAGCCGCCCTGGGCTGCGTTCAGTACTCTCCTGGGTACTCTGGTGGAATGCCCAGTACTCTCCTGGGTACTCTGGTGGAATGCCTAGTGCCCCCAGACACTGAGTCAGGTGTTTATGACGAGGATACTCCCTTGCAGATTGATGTCCTTGCCCTAGTGGTTGATATTAAGCCAGTGGTTTCCAAACTTTTTTGAATCACGGCGCCCTAGAATATCAGATTTTTTTTTCACGGCACCCCTAGGCCAAAAATTTCTTATTGAGAAATTTTAAAAGAAATACAGGTTGAGTATCCCATATCCATATATTCCGAAATACGGACTTTTTTGAGTGAGAGTGAGATAGTGAAATCTTTGTTTTTTGATGGCTCAGTGTACACAAACTTTGTTTAATACACAAAGTTATTAATAATATTGTATTAAATGACCTTCAGGCTGTGTATACAAGGTGTATATGAAACATAAGTGAATTGTGTGTATGTACACACACTTTGTTTAATGCACAAAGTTATAAAAAATATTGGCAAAAATTACCTTCAGGCTGTGTGTATAAGGTGTATATGTAACATAAATGCATTCTGTGCTTAGATTTAGGTCCCATCACCATGATATCTCATTATGGTATCTAATTATTCCAAAATACGGAAAAATCAGTTATCCAAAATACCTTTGGTCCCAAGCATTTTGGATAAGGGTTACTCAACCTGTATTACATTAAGTAGATCGCGTTTATATGTCATCCTTAGGGTCAGTTTTGTGGTGGGGGACAAGATTTGCTTCTGTTTGGCCACATATTTTATGACTGGCAGCCACCAGCACTGGTTTTGCCTATTCTATTGACCATTAATAATTTGAATTGGTCCTGGACCACCAAACCAGGTCACCCCTGCAAGTGTACCGAGGCACCCCAGGGAGCCACGGCACACAGCTTGGGAACCTCTGTATTAAGCAAATCCTACAGAATGGATGATGAGGATCCCACTATCATGGCTAAGACAACTAGTGTTCATTCTAGCACCTTTCAAAGTCCATGCAGTTCCTCTTTCTTGCCTGGGGTGTCGCTCTCTGCTGTGAGGGCTTCTCAGCACACTCTGATCTGTTACTCAGTGCTATGATACAGACCTGTGTGTGCCGAGAAGCACCAGAGCAGAGGAGCGACACCCCAGGCAGGAAAGAGGAACTGCACAAGATTGGAAAGGTGCAGGGTGGTAGAATGAACACTAAAAACTGATATGTTTAAAAGGCAGAACGTGGTTAAAAATCTATTACCCCATTCTGACCATTCCGGCAGGATCCCTGGTCTAATCCAGGGAAGAAATTCCCTGTGTAAATGGGCTCTGGCTCGCTTTCCTCTCCCTGCAGAGTTATGTAACAAGTGGGAAAATCCACCGCTGGTGGATTCTCACGTCACCAGTCTCGTGGTGTCATCTACTCTGCATGTCTTTTCGCTGAAAGAACCAACGGACAATTGTGTGGAGGGATGCCTGAAATCTATGTACTCCCTGACAGGTGCCTCATGGGGTGCAAAAGGCATTGAAGCGTGGGTTAAGGCATTAGAGGAGCTACCCAAGGATATCTCTGACACTGCTGGACAATACGTGTCTCACATTACCACCGCCGCCTATTCAGGAGGCGTCCTCTGAGGCGGGTGTGTTGGCGGCCAAGGCGTCTACTACGTCTGTCCTGGCTCGCCGTATTCTGTGGTTGTGGTCATGGAAGGTGGACCTGGACTCCAAAAAGACCTTGGATGTGCTCCCCTTTACTGGGGACATTTTGTTTGGGGAAGACTTAAACAAAATTGTGTCTGAATTGGCAGCCTTTCTCCTAAATACTTGTCCTTCTGCACAGAAGGCAAAAGGTACCACCTTTCATTCCTATCGGCCTCAGGGGAAAGCAAAAGTTCAGGCATACCAGAGAGAATCTCATACTCCCAAAACCACCAAGCCCAAGACCAAACAGTCCTTGTCAGCCTGCTGCATGACGAAGTGGGCCTCCCCCTGGGGGACCCCAGGATGGGGGGCCGACTTCTACAGTTCACCAGGTCTGGTTAAAGACCACTTCAGACGCATGAGTACTGAAAGTTGTCTCTCACGGGTACGCAGTCTCTTTCCAGAGACGTCCCCCTCACCAATTTTGCACAACAGTTCTCCCAGCAGACCCGTGAAAAGCACCAGCTTTACAAACAGTTGTCAGTTCTCTCCTGAGTACAGGAGTGGTTGTGCCAGTACCTCAGTCTCAGAGAGGCAGAGGTTATTACTCTACCCCCTGTTTCTAGTCCCGAAACCAAATGGGTCCTTCCGGCCTATACTCAACCTAAAATCTCTGAACAAGTTTGAGAGTGTCAAAGTTTCGTATGGAAACTGTGCTCCATTGTACTGGCTATGGAACCCGGAGACTATATGGTATTCCTGGATATACAAGATGCTACGGTTCCTCTGATCTTCACCAAGGTCATGGTCATGGTGACTGCTCGTCTTCCTTGCTAGGGAGTCTGAATCCTGCCGTATCTGGACAACCTGATTCTGGTAAATTCCCACAATGTCCTCCTCAGTCATCTACAATTAACGGTAACCTTCCTACACGCCCATGGGTGGCTCATCAATTGGAAGAGGTCTTCGCTGGTGCATGGTGCACCTGGGGGCACTACTGGACACAGTCAGTGGTTGTTTCTGTCTCCAGAACAAGTCCTGAAACTTCAGGACAGGATAAGATGCTTCCTTTGTCACACCAGAGTGTCAATACACTTGGCGATGCAAGTACTTGGCCTGATGGCGTCTGCATTCGAGTACACTCCCATTTCATTCCTGCCCTCTTCAGAGGTTAATTCTTTCTAAGTGGGACGGCCTACCTCAGTGGATCAGGTCTCGCATGATCACGTTGACTCCGGAGGTTCGTCTGTCGCTGACCTGGTGGCTCCAGGACCAGCAATTAAGCAGGGGCCATCCCTTCTGGATCCCCAACTGGGACCTGCTGACTACAGACACCAGTCTGAGGGGATGGGGTGCGGTGTTGGAGCAGCACACTTTTCAGCGTTGCTGGGCCAAGGAGGAGTCTCTCCCAATAAATATTCTGGAGCTGAGGGCGATGTTCAATGCGCTATCTCTCGCCCTGCCTCTGGTACAGAACAGGCCTGTTCAAGTACGGTCAGACAACGCCACCGCGGTGGCTTACAAAAACCATTAAGGTAGAACTCGAAGCCGCATGGCAGTGATGGAAGTGTCAAAAATACTTTGTTGGGCTGAATGCCATCTGCCAGCCATATAACGATAGTGTTCGTTCCGGGTGTCCTATACTGGGAAGCGAATTTCCTCAGTCGTCAGGACGTACATGCTTGAGAGTGGAGTCTTCATCCAGAAGTCTTTCAACTCCTAGTGGACAGGTAGGCTCTACCAAATGAAGACCTGATGGCGTCTCGATGCAGCACAAGGTGGCGGTCTTCGGGTCAAGGACCAGGGATCTTCAGGCAGCATTCAGGGTCGCACTAGCAAATCCATGGAACGTTCGACTGCCCTACATGTTTCCTCCAGTGTCGCTTCTGCCCAGGGTCCTACGGAAGTTCAAACAAGGAGGATCGCTAATGATAGTTGCTCCAGCATGGCCCAGAAGGCATTGGTTATCATACCTGCAGGGTCTGTCGACAGGGCGTCCTCTTCTACATCCTCAGCGGCCAGACCTCCGCGTATAGTGCCCTTGTGGCGAGCCAGACCTGGCCAGAATGACTGACGGCGTGGCTGTTGAAGCATTGCTCCTGAGGGCCAAAGGTTTTTCTGAGGCGGTTATTCAAGCTATGTTGAAACCGTGTAAACCGGCCTCTGCCCGGATTTATTACAAGGCTTGGAATTCATAGTTCACCTGGTGTGCTGATAAGAACTATGATGTCTCTAGGTTCAGAACTTCCAGAATTTTGGCGTTTCTGCAATGAGGCCTTGACTTGGGTCTTCGTCTGGCTTCCCCCAAGGTTCACATGGGATCTGACTGTTGTACTGAATGCCCTACAAGAGGTTACTTTTTGAACCTCTTGAGACGGTGGACCTTAAATGGCTCACGACCAAGGTCCTGTAGAAGGGTGTCAGACTTGGGTGTTTTGTCCTGTCGTCCGCCCTTTTTGATATTTCACTGTGACCAGTCAGTTCTGTGAACTCGACCAGGTTATTTACCTAAGGTGGTGTCATCTTTTCACCTTAACCAAGAGATATTGGTTCTGGCCTTTATCTCTTCGGACTTGTCTCCCAAAGAGCGGTCTTTGGATGTGGGAAGGGCTCTCCGTATCTATTGGAGAGGACTGCCTCTATCAAGAGGTCAGATACCCCTTTTTTTTTTGTCCTGTTAAGTTTTCACAAACGTGGCTGGCCTGCGAATAAGCAAACCTTGGCCAGATGGATTAGAATGGTGATTGCACAAGCTTATGCTCAGGCTGGTCTCCCAGGTCCTGCTGCTATTAGTGCCCTTTCTCATATCCGCGAAGGCGCGTCCCCTCCCTTGAGGAACTGCATTAGGACATCCCCGATTGTTTCCCTGTGGAACACAATGTACCCTGCTGCAGAAAAGGAGTAATATGATAGACTTACCATTGTTAACACACTTTCTGGTACATTGGGTTCCACAGGGCGCCCACCCGGACGCACCTAGCTTCTATGGGTTTGTATGGCATTAGCCGCTGGTTCCTTCTCCTGTCGTGAGAATGTGGTTCTATGTGACGAACATCTGCCATCTCTTGCCTGCTCCTGCATTGAACTGGTTAATGAAACTGAGCTCTCAGTGCCTGGAGGTGGGGTTATAGAGGAGGCCCCAATGCATCCTGGGACAGCCTAAAGCTTTAGCCTGTTGGTTCCTCTGGATCAAGATTCACTCTACACCCTGATGTTTCCCTGTGGAATCCAATTTACCTCGTAGATAGTGTTAACCATGGTAAGTCTACCATAACACTCCTTATCTGCAGATCAGTTGATCTGCAGATATATCTACTAGTGTGTACCCAGCATTACACACCTAAAGTGTATCTGGGTACTAATGTAGACACCTCCCCTGGACCCCGCACCCACGATGGAGCTCACCTCACAGCGGATCTGCACGGTCGTTTATCTGCGCATGTGTGTGGTTAGAACCATCGATGGTACACTACCGCACACTATAGTTTATTACTGTCTGTTGCTCATCTCACCATCAATGGTAGACCTTAATGGGCATCTGTCAGATGGCCAATCCGTCTCTACAGTGCTTATGCTGTGCCAGAGAATTACGGTCCAGCATACCATGCCCCACGTAAGTAAGCAATATTTGAGTCTGCCAAAAGCATTTCAAAATTATAAATGTTTTGGGGGTGTCATATGAACTGTGGGTCACGTTATTGGGGTGTAATATGACCCTTGGGGCACATGGCTAGGGAATGTGACATGACTCTTAGGTCACATGTTTACGGGGAGTAATATGACCCTTCAGGCACATGGTTAGGGGTTGCCATATAACCCCTTGGTCACAAGGTTAGAGAGTGTTATACGACCCTTTGGCCACATTGTTAGGAGGTGTCATATGGTCCTTGGGTCACAAAGTTAGGGGGTGTCTCCCGATAAGAGCTGTCCTACTGTGTGCGATGTATGACTCGTGCATTGCAGGATTTTTTAGGGCAATCCGATTGTTCAGTGCAAAATCTGGAAAGAAGCCCATAGGCTTTTATTGGATGACTCCATCTAAGGAAGGTGTTACCCACCTGGACCAAGCTCTGAAATGTATTGTATCGAGTTCTGGAGCTTGGTGTATATGCGTAAAACAAGTAACTTTGACCACAGAATACCCTGGTGCATCCCACCCACACACGTGTAAATATAGAGATGATATATGGTTGTATGGAATAATCATTTGAATATAATACTCAGGTGCCGAAATCCTTATTGTAGTGACACCCCCCACCAAACCCCATGGCTTACCTCTCCAGCAGTCAGTCATTTGGTATTCCGGCTGTTGGGATTCCAGCACCAGTGTCGTGGTTCCGGCATCAGTATTTCAACATCAATATCTCCGGCAACAATATATGAAGTCTCTGTAACTGACTCGTACTACTCATATTACTCATACGCATGGCAAGCATCTATGATGTGTTATTAAGGTGCAAGAGGATCAGCATATATAGAACAGATGTTATAATAAGTATATGTAATGGACTTGGCAATCAATGCATCTTGTTGCAGCGTACTGGTGTTATGATACTCCTGAACTTCCAAAGTCACGCTAGCGAGGTCTGCCTATAACAAGCGTTCATTTCCATAAAGAGTACAGTACACCCACGAGTACTTAGGATTCCACCAGGTCTTAAACTCTGGACATTAGGCGCCTATATAATAAACAGGAGATAAGCTGAAGCAGATAACTTCAGCAGGACTGAAACACAAAAATTGGTGTAGGACTGGGCCAGAATAGCAGCATAAAATTGTTAAAGCAGGAGTGTACAGCGCTAACAGCAGAGAAACATAATATACCTGACATGCAGGAGAGTACAGGTTTTCACAGCAACTATAAATGAGGTAGCGGTAAAGCACAATACATGCAATCACAGGTTGATCCATAATGAAGCATGGTTAGGCAGCAGCAGGACACTAGAATGTAGTTATGGAAGAACAGGGACTGAATGACAAGGCTCTAGGAAGAACTTCTCACCAGCGTGTGTGTGTGGGACTGACTGCCTTTTAACTCCAAGAGGAACCAATCAGAGAGACCAGCCCCCTAATGACAGGAATGGATTACAGCTGTAAAGCTGCTCATACAGTCAGTATCCCTGCTGCTAGCCAACAGCTGGGACCAGGAACCACGGCGGCTACCTGGGGTCCCAGTTCCCCTGCAACCACCAGGACCATTGGGCAGTGTGGCCGACATAATGTGGTGACCCGGTCACCTAGCAATGGTTGGGATCCTCAATTGGTGAGAGCCGCGAAGGCAGCTTGTAACATGCAGATGCCCTCCATTACAGGGTTATAAAATTTCTTTGATAGCGGCACTCCCTGGCATATTAAATTGGAAACCAGGGAAGGATTCCTCCTATATTCTCAACATTTCACTTAACTGGCATTTCTCTGACGTCCTAGTGGATGCTGGGAACTCCGTAAGGACCATGGGGAATAGCGGCTCCGCAGGAGACTGGGCACAACTAAAGAAAGCTTTAGGACTACCTGGTGTGCACTGGCTCCTCCCCCTATGACCCTCCAGACCTCAGTTAGAATCCTGTGCCCGGCTAAGCTGGATGCACACTAGGGGCTCACACGTTTGTCAAAAAAGGTGGCACTGCCGTCTTAAGATACGGCCACTTTGAAGGATGCTGATAAAAAGCAGGAGGCTATCCTGAAGTCTGTATATACACACTCAGGTACTATACTGAGACCTGCAATTGCCTCAGCATGGATAGTGCTACTGCAGCGTGGTCTATTACCCTGTCAGGACAGGGATACTATTTTGCTAACCACAGAGCATATTAAATACGTTGTCTTATATATGAGGGATGCACAGAGGGATATTTGCCGGCTGGCATCCAGAATTAATGCAATGTCCATTCTGCCAGGAGGGTATTAGGGACCCGGCAGTGGACAGGTGATGCTGACTTTAGAAGGCACATGAAGATTCTGCTTTATAAGGGTGAGGAATTGTTTGGGGATGGTCTCTGGGACCTCGTATCCACAGCAACAGCTGGGAAAGAATTTTTTTTACCTCCGGTATCCTCACAGCCTAAGAAAGCACCGTATTATCAGGTACAGTCCTTTCGGCTTCAGAAAAGCAAGCGGGTCAAAGGCGCTTCCTTTCTGCACAGAGACAAGAGAAGAGGGAAAAAGCTGCACCAGACAACCAGTTCCCAGGATCAAAAATCTTCCCCCGCTTCCTCTGAGTCCACCGCATGACGCTGGGGCTCCACAGGTGGAGCCAGGTGCGGTGGGGGGCGCGTCTCGAGAACTTTAGCGACCAGTGGGCTCGCTCACAGGTGGATCCCTGGGTTCTGCAAGTAGTAGCACAGGGATACAAGCTGGAGTTCGAGGCGACTCCCCCTCGCCGTTACCTCAAATCAGCCTTGCCTGCTGCCCTCGAGGGGAGGTAGTACTGGCGGCATTTCACAAGCTGTACTTCCAGCAGGTGATAATCAAGGTACCCCTCCTTCAACAAGGCCGGGGGTACTATTCCACAATGTTTGTGGTACCGAAACCAGACGTTTCGGTGAGACCCATTCTAAAATTGAAATCCTTGAACACTTATATACGAAGGTTCAAGTTCAAAATGGAATCGCTCAGGGCGGTTATTGCAAGCCTGGACGAAGGGGATTGCATGGTATCACTGGACATCAAGGACGCTTTGTAGTAACGCAATATACCCTGCACCGAACCCAAAAATTGTCAAAGAAATATATGAAACCAGCTGTCCAATAATTTTTCCTTTTTATTAATAGGTAGAATTAATCAGCTGGAGGTGCTCCAACAATCATGTTTAAACCTGATAAACATACACAAACCGACAGTGGTCGGGAAAAGACAGGGATTGCCTTTTTGGAGCACTCTTTTAAATTTAAATACATCAAGGACGCTTACCTGCATGTCCCCATTTACCCTCCTCACCAGGAGTACCTCAAAATTGTGGTACAGGACTGTCATTACCAATTCTAGACGTTGCCGTTGGTCTGTCCCCGGCACCGAGGGTATTTACCAAGGTAATGGCCGAAATGATGATACTCCTTCGAAAAAAGGGAGTTATAATTATCCCGTACTTGGTCGATCTCCTTATAAAGGCGAGGTCCAGGGAGCAGTTGTTGGTCGGAGTAGCACTATCTCGGGAAGTGCTACAACAGCACGGCTGGATTCTGAATATTCCAAAGTCGCAGCTGGTTCCTACGACGCGTCTACTGTTCCTGGGTATGTTTCTGGACACAGAACAGGAAAATGTTTCTCCCGGAGGAGAAGGCCAAGGAGTTGTCATCTCTAGTCAGAGACCTCCTAAAACAAATACAGGTGTCGGTGCATCAATGCACGCGAGTCCTGGGAAAGATGGTAGCTTCTTACGAAGAAATTCCATTCGGAAGGTTCTATGCAAGGATCTTCCAGTGGGATCAGTTGGACAAGTGGTCCGGGTCGCATCTTCAGATGCATCGGCTGATAACCCTGTCTCCAAGGGCCAGGGTGTCGCTGTTGTGGTGGCTGCAGAGTGCTAATCTTCTAGAGGACCGCAGATTCGGCATACAGGACTGGGTCCTGGTGACCACGGATGCCAGCCTTCGAGGCTGGGGGGCAGTCACACAGGGAAGAAACTTCCGGCGAGTCAGGAGACTTCCCTACACATAAATATTCTGGAACTAAGGGCCATTCACAATGCCCTAAGTCAGGCTAGACCCCTGCTTCAACACCAGCCGGTGCTGATCCAGTCAGACAATATCACGGCGGTCGCTTATGTAAACCAACAGGGCGGCACAAGAAGCAGGATGGCGATGGCAGAAGCCACAAGGATTTTCCGATGGGCGGAAAATCATGTGTTAGCACTGTCAGCAGTGTTCATTCCCGGAGTGGACAACTGGGAAGCAGACTTTCTCAGCAGGCACGACCTCCACCTGGGAGAGTGGGGACTTCATCCAGAAGTCTTCCAAATGATTGTACCATTGGGAAAGTTCACAGGTGGACATGATGGCGTCCCGCCTCAACTAAAAGCTAAAAAGATATTGCGCCAGGTCAAGGGACCCTCAGGCGATAGCTGTGGACGCTCTGGTAACACCGTGGGTGTACCAGTCGGTGTATGTGTTCCCTCCTCTGCCTCTCATACCCAAGGTACTGAGAATAATAAGAAGGAGAGGAGTAAGAACTATACTCGTGGTTCCGGATTGGCCAAGAAGAGCTTGGTACCCAGAACTTCATGAAATGATCTCAGAGGACCCATGGCCTCTGCCGCTCAGACAGGACCTGCTGCAGCAGGGGCCCTGCCTGTTCCAAGACTTACCGTGGCTGTGTTTAACGGCATGGCGGTTGAACACCGTATCCTAAAGGAAAAAGTCATTCCGGAGGAAGTCATTCCTACGCTGATTAAGGCTGTGATCGCAAAATATCACCGCATATGGCGAAAATATGTTGCTTGGTGTGAGGCCAGGAAGGCCCCAACGGAGGAATTTCAACTGGGTCGATTTCTGCACTTCTTAGTCAGGAGTGCCTATGGGCCTAAAATTGGGTTCCATTAAGGTTCAGATTTCAGCTCTGTACATTTTCTTCCAAAAAGAACTGGCTTCACTGCCTGAAGTTCAGACTTTTGTTAAGGGAGTGCTGCATATTCAGCCCCCGTTTGTGCCTCCAGTGGCACCGTGGGATCTCAACGTGGTGGTGGATTTCCTGAAGTCTCATTGGGTTGAGCCACTTAAATCCATAGAGCTATAATGCCTCACGTGGAAAGTGGTCATGCTGTTGGCCTTGGCGTCGGCCAGGCGTGTATCAGAATTGTCCGCTTTGTCATGCAAAAGTCCTTATCTGATTTTTCATATAGATAGGGCGGAATTGAGGACTCGTTCCCAATTCCTTCCTAAGGTGGTATCAGCTTTTCATGTGAACCAACCTATTGTGGTTCCTGCGGCTACTTGGGACTTGGTGGACTCCAAGTTACTGGACGTAGTCAGGGCCCTGAAAATATATGTTTCCAGGACAGCTGGAGTCAGGAAAACTGACTCGCTATTTATCCTGTCTGCACCCAACAAGCTGGGTGCTCCTGCTTCTAAGCAGACTATTTGCTCGCTGGATCTGTAGCACGATTCAACTTGCACATTCTGCGGCTGGACTGCCGCACCCTAAATCTGTAAAAGCCCATTCCACGAGGAAAATGGGCTCTTCTTGGGCGGCTGCCCGAGGGGGTCTCTGCTTTACAGCTTTGCCGAGCTGTTACTTGGTCGGGTTAAAACACTTTTACAAGTTTGATACCCTGGCTGAGGAGGACCTTGAGTTTGCTCATTCGGTGCTGCAGAGTCATCCGCACTCTCCCGCCCGTTTGGGAGCTTTGGTATAATCCCCATGGTCCTTACGGAGTTCCCAGCATCCACTAGGACGTCAGAGAAAATAAGAATTTACTCACCGGTAAATCTATTTCTCGTAGTCCGTAGTGGATGTTGGGCGCCCATCCCAAGTGCGGATTGTCTGCAATACTTCTACATAGTTATTGCCTAACTAAAGGGTTATTGTTATGAGCCATCTGTTAGTGAGGCTCAGTTATATTTCATACTGTTAACTGGGTATAATATCACGAGTTATACGGTGTGATTGGTGTGGCTGGTATGAGTCTTACTCGGGATTCCAAATCCTTTCCTTATTGTGTCAGCTCTTCCGGGCACAGTATCCTAACTGAGGTCTGGAGGAGGGTCATAGAGGGAGGGGCCAGTGCACACCAGGTAGTCCTAAAGCTTTCTTTAGTTGTGCCCAGTCTCCTGCGGAGCCGCTATTCCCCATGGTCCTTACGGAGTTCCCAGCATCCACTATGGACTACGAGAAATAGATTTACCGGTGAGTAAAATCTTATTTTTGTTCCTTCAAGACCATTCATATAACCCTTTTTTTTTTTTTTTTTTTTTTTATTTGATCTAGTTTTAAAATTTCTTTAAATATTATGTTATGCACATTTGCATAACGTATCTCAATAACTGGGGGACACAGTGGGGCGGCAAAGTCACATGTGATCTGACCATGCCAGTTAAGTGGTTAATTACTATTAAGTACAAGAGAATCTAGCTGACTGGAGAGTAAGAAATCAATATGATATTCAAGTAGGGCATAACCGAAACTTTTTAGAAACAAATTAAACTCTGTTCATTAATATTATGAGGCTATATAGTATTTAGTTAATCTATCCACCATGCTTCCTTCCTTCTGGAGGAATATCTTCACATGATCACCTAGGTCTTCAGGCACATCAGGGATGGGGAACCTTCGGCCCTCCTGCTGTTAAACTACACATCCCAGCATGCCCTACAACAGTTTTAGCATGGCCAAATAGCAAAACTGCAGCAAGGCATGCTGGTATGTGTAGTTCAGCAACAGCTGGAGGGTCGAAGGTTTCCCATCCCTGAGGTACATGGTCTATCATTTGTAGTTTAAGGTCAACAGTCCATGCTTGAGTTCCTTTAAAATGTTTTGTCACAGGTTGATCTTACTGCATACCCTCTAGTGCGAAACATATTGCAATACGATGGAGTTCCATATGCTCCTTAAATTTGTAGGTCTTTCCTATATAAATTAAGCTGCATGGGCGGCGAACGATATAAACCACACACTTGGAGGAACAAGTAAATGCATGCTTAATTTTTAGCTTTTTTGCATAAGCTGGGGTTACACACGACCCCATAGCATATCAGAGTAGTTGAATATACATCGTCATTGAAAATAAAAATAATTGTTAGTACCAAATTGAAAAGTTGACGGCATGGCGGTTGAATGCCGGATCCTAACGGAAAAGGGAATTCCAGATGAAGTCATTCCTAAGCTGATAAAAGCTAGGAAGGATGTGACAGCAAAGCATTATCACCGTATATGGCGAAAATATGTTGCTTGGTGTGAGGCCAGGAAGGCCCCAACAGAGGAATTCCAGCTGGGTCGATTTCTGCACTTCCTACAGTCAGGGGTGACTATGGGCCTAAAATTGGGGTCCATAAAGGTCCAGATTTCGGCCCTATCTATTTTCTTTCAGAAAGAACAGGCTTCACTGCCTGAAGTTCAGACTTTTGTTAAGGGAGTGCTGCATATTCAGCCCCTTTTTGTGCCTCCAGTGGCACATTGGGATCTCAACGTTGTGTTGGATTTCCTGAAATCACATTGGTTTGAGCGACTTAAGACCGTGGAGTTAAAGTATCTCACGTGGAAGGTGGTCATGCTGTTGGCCTTGGCTTCGGCTAGGCGTGTGTCAGAGTTGGCGGCTTTGTCATGTAAAAGCCCATATCTGATTTTCGATATGGACAGGGCGGAATTGAGGACTCGTCCCCAATTTCTCCCAAAGGTGGTATCAGCGTTTCATTTGAACCAACCTATTGTGGTGCCTGCGGCTACTCGGGACTTGGAGGACTCCAAGTTGCTGGATGTAGTCCGGGCCCTGAAAATTTATGTTTCCAGGACGGCTAGAGTCAGAAAAACTGACTCGCTATTTATCCTGCATGCACCCAACAAGCTGGGTGCTCCTGCTTCAAAGCAGACTATTGCTCGCTGGATCTGTAGCACGATTCAGCTGGCACATTCTGCGACTGGACTGCCGTATCCTAAATCAGTGAAAGCCCATTCCACAAGGAAGGTGGGCTCTTCTTGGGCGGCTGCCCGAGGGGTCTCTGCTTTACAGCTTTGCCGAGCTGCTACTTGGTCAGGTTCAAACACATTTGCAAAATTCTACAAGTTTGATACCCTGGCTGAGGAGTACCTTGAGTTTGCTCATTCGGTGCTGCAGAGTCATCCGCACTCTCCCGCCCGTTTGGGAGCTTTGGTATAATCCCCATGGTCTTTACAGAGTTCCCAGCATCCACTAGGACGTCAGAGAAAATAAGCATTTACTCACCAGTAATTCTATTTCTCGTAGTCCGTAGTGGATGCTGGGCGCCCGTCCCAAGTGCGGACTCTCTGCAATACATGTATATAGTTATTGCTTAACTTAAGGGTTTTTGTTATGAGCCATCTTTTGAATGAGGCTCCTTTTTGGTTCATACTGTTAACTGGGTATGGTTATCACGAGTTGTACGGTGTGGCTGGTATGAGTCTTACCCTGGATTCCAAATCCTTTCCTTGTAATGTCAGCTCTTCCGGGCACAGTTTCCTTAACTGAGGTCTGGAGGAGGGGCATAGAGGGAGGAGCCAGTGCACACCAGATAGTACCTTTATCTTTCTTTTAGAGTGCGCAGTCTCCTTCAGAGCCCGTCTATTCCCCATGGTCCTTACGGAGTTCCCAGCATCCACTACGGACTACGAGAAATAGAATTACCGGTGAGTATATTCTTATTTTTTTTATAGCTTCTCCAACGAGCAAACCCGTTTTCACCCATGCTAACAAAATTGCACAAAGTTTTTCAAGGGTTTTCTAATCACTCATTAGTCTTCTACCGTGACAAGCAAACACAATGGCCCTCATTCCGAGTTGTTCGCTCGCATTTTGCTTTTAGCAGCTTTACACACGCTAAGCCGCCGCCTACTGGGAGTGAATCTTAGCTTCTTAAAATTGCGAACGAAAGATTTGCAATATTGCGAAAAGACATCTCTGTGCAGTTTGAGTAGCTCGAGACTTACTCTGCCAGTGCGATCAGTTCAGTGCTTGTCGTTCCTGGTTTGACGTCACAAACACACCCAGCGTTCGCCCAGACACTCCTCCATTTCTCCAGCCACTCCCGCGTTTTTCCCAGAAACGGTAGCGTTTTTCCGCACACACCCATAAAACGGCCTGTTTCCGCCCAGAAACACCCACTTCCTGTCAATCGCATTACGATCACCAGAACAAAGAAAAAACCTCGTAATGCCGTGAGTAAAATACCTAACTGCATAGCAAATTTACTTGGCGCAGTCGCACTGCGGACATTGCGCATGCACACTAAACGGAAAATGGCTGCGATGCGAAAAAATTTACCGAGCGAACGACTCTGAATGACCACCAGTGTACCTTTTAGAACACTGGAGTGATGGTTGTTGGAAATGGGCCTCTATACACATATGTAGATATTCCATTAAAAAGCTTTTCTTTAAAATAAACAAATAAATAAAGGAAACTTTTAAGTGACCCCAAACTTTTGAATGGTAGTGTAAATATGATGCAAACATGAAATCACATTATATTATATATAACCATATATAATTTAGCAAAATGCAAATGACCAATATTAAAATATATGCACGTAATACAGTGGTTAATTTTACATAACCTTAACACTTTACATGTCCCTTCATCAAGTTTTATTATAACAGTGACTTTGGTGGTCTGATATATGGTGCTACAAACATCTATTATGGCACGTGTTTTTTTTTTTTTTTTACATTAGTCCATATGAGTCGCAGGAGCACTATATATCAGCACCACAGTTATTGTGTAGGATAAAACTTGTTGCAGTAATCTTTCCGCTTTTTCTATGAATTTTTCCATTGCACTACTTTACACCCTTCTGACAGATTCTCCTTGCCTTTTTTGTAGCTAGCAGATTTGGGGGAAAACTCAGGTTTGTTAGCAGACCTAAAAAGCACACTAATGGACAAAACCATGCTGCACTGCAGGTGTGGCAGATATAACGTGCAGAGAGAGTTGTAGGCCCTACACACTGGCCGATTTTTTTTAAAGATATGAACGATCTCGTTCATATCTTTCAGTGTGGAGACTCCAATGATGAACGATGCGCGGCCCCGCGCTCGTTCATCGCTGGTCCCCCGTCGGATGTACATGCAGGCCAATATGGACGATCTCGTCCATATTTGCCTGCACTTCAATGCAGCTGGGTGATGGGGGGAGTGAAGATACTTCACTGTCGTGTCCCCCCCGCCGCCAGGTCGCTCGTCGGCCGTATCCGCCGTCGGCCACCTCGGCGGCGGGTCGGCCAGTGTGTAGGGCCCTTTAGATTTGGAAGGGTTATATTGTTTCTGTGCAGGGTAAATACTGGCTGCTTTATTTTTACACCGCAATTTAGAATTTGGTTTCAACACACCCCACCCAAATCTAACTCTCTCTGCCCCACCTGCAGTACAACATGGTTTATCCCATTAGTGTACTTTATTTTTTTATTTTATTTTATTTTTTTGGTTTGCTAACCTGAATAAGGTCCTTGGCGTACTGCTGTCCCCTTCACTTTCTGCAATGTTTGTTTCTGGAGTCGCAGTGATGTCCAAGTCTGGGGTAGAAGTCTGTAAAATAATGATCATGTATGAATTATTTTTTATTCTACTTCCCTGCAACAGTGGTGGAATGGAAAGCTAATGCGGAAAAGTTTGAAAGCCGGTTGAACTTCCCTGTAGGGGAGCTATAGATGACACATATGCGCGAATATCCGCACCTGCCATCAGTGTATGCTAATATTACTAGAACTATAAGGAATTCTTCAGCATTGTTCTTATGGCCATGGTCAACGCTAACTATGAGTTCCTATTTGTGGACGTTGGCAAGAATTGATTGTGCTTTGGATGGTGGGTCCATTAAACAGATGGCTTTCTATGAGCTTATTTCTAAAACCCTTAACTTGCCATCTGTTGAGGAAACAAAGCACGGTTTTACTTTGGTTTTTGTTGGTGAAGAGGCCTTTGCACTCGATCAACACATTATGTAGCTAAATCTGCAAAAGGGACTGATGGAGAAGCATATCTACAACTATAGGCTTTCCGCAGTATGCCATATAGTGGAGAATGCGTTTAGTATTCTTAGCAATCACTTCAGGATCTTCCACAGCCATCAATTTACACGTGGATAAGATTGACCAGATCATCATGGCATACTGTGTCCTGCATAATTTTTGAAGGCAAAAAATCAGCCAACAAATAACAAGTACAGCTATACTAGATGACCCAGGCCACCCAGAGGATATGGATTGGTGGTCTTCTGTGTCTTCATCAGGGGTTGGACCAACGGCCTTTGCATGTGTCAAACAAGTCAGGGAGGAGTACCTGGACTATTTTAGTGGATTGGGGGCAGTACCCTGGCAGGAAGACTGCCTAAAATAAACTATAGTGGCCTCAATTTAAAAAGAACTGAAAAATAAAAAAAACATTAAGCTTGGTGTGTTTTTAGCACTGTGGGGTATATTCAATTGAAGTCTGATCCATTCTGACATTTATTTGTTGAAATGGATCCGACCTGGACTATTCAGTGACATCTCAATTCGACTTTTAAAAATTGAATCGAATTGAGATGCGGGAGGGCAGACGGGGGAGAGCCGTGGGCAGATGGGGGAGAGCTATATAGCTGCTACTGTAGCGCTGCTCTTCCCCCGTCTGCCTGCGCCCCCGTCACTCTGCCTCTCCTCGTCCCTCCTCTCCCCATCCCTGCATCACAGCCGCCGCTCACGGCAGCGTCCACCTTTTTTCTGTTGTGCAGTTAAAAATGTATGTGATTGACTTATTTTATTTGAATCTACTATACATTGCGTTTTAATCTTTTTTTCTCTGACGTCCTAAGTGGATGCTGGGGACTCCGTAAGGACCATGGGGAATAGCGGCTCCGCAGGAGACTGGGCACATCTAAGAAAGATTTAGGACTACCTGGTGTGCACTGGCTCCTCCCCCTATGACCCTCCTCCAGACCTCAGTTAGAATCCTGTGCCCGGCTCGAGCTGGATGCACACTAGGGGCTCTCCTGAGCTCCTAGAAAGAAAGTATATTTTAGGTTTTTTATTTTACAGTGAGACCTGCTGGCAACAGGCTCACTGCACCGAGGGACTAAGGGGAGAAGAAGCGAACCTACCTAACTGTGGGTAGTTTGGGCTTCTTAGGCTACTGGACACCATTAGCTCCAGAGGGATCGACCGCATGGAACCGTCCATTGATGTTCGGTCCCGGAGCCGCGCCGCCGGCCCCCTTACAGAGCCAGAAGCAAGAAGAGTCCGGGAAATCGGCGGCTGAAGACAGCAGTCTTCTCCAAGGTAGCGCACAGCACTGCAGCTGTGCGCCATTGCTACTCATTACACACTTCACACTGCGGTCACTGAGGGTGCAGGGCGCTAGGGGGTGGCGCCCTGAGCAGCAATAAATACACCTTGGCTGGCAAAAATATCACAATATATAGCCCCAGAGGCTATATATGTGATAATTACCCCTGCCAGAATACAGAAAATAGCGGGAGAAAAGTACGCCGAAAAGGGGGCGGAGCTATCTCCCTCAGCACACTGGCGCCATTTCTTCCTCACAGCTCCGCTGGAAGGAAGCTCCCTGGCTCTCCCCTGCAGACTACACTACAGAAAGGGTAAAAAAGAGAGGGGGGCACAAATTTAGGCGCAATATAAGTGTACAGCAGCTATAAGGGGATATAATTTAGTTAATCCCTGTATTATACAGCGCTCTGGTGTGTGCTGGCATACTCTCCCTCTGTCTCCCCAAAGGGCTTTGTAGGGTCCTGTCTTCTATCAGAGCATTCCCTGTGTGTGTGCGGTGTGTCGGTACGGCTGTGTCGACATGTTTGATGAGGAGGCTGATGTGGAGGAGGAGCAGGTGCCTATAAATGTGTTGTCACCCCCTGCGGGGCAGACACCTGAGTGGATGGACTTGTGGAAGGAATTACGCGTAAAAGTCGACTCCTTACATAAAAAATTTGACGACATGCCAAATGCGGGACAGCCGGCTTCTCAGCTTGTGCCTGCCCAGGCATCTCAAAGGCCATCCGGGGCTTTATAGCGCCCGTTACCTCAGATGGCAGACACAGATGTCGACACGGATACTGATACCAGTGTCGACGACGATGACGCAAATGTAATGTCCACTAGGGCCACTCGTTATATGATTGAGGCAATGAAAAATGTTTTACACATTTCTGATGTAACCCCAGGTACCACAAAAAAGGGTATTATGTTTGGGGAGAAAAAACTTCCAGTAGTTTCTCTGACGTCCTAGTGGATGCTGGGAACTCCGTAAGGACCATGGGGGAATAGCGGGCTCCGAAGGAGGCTGGGCACTCTAGAAAGATCTTAGACTACCTGGTGTGCACTGGCTCCTCCCACTATGACCCTCCTCCAAGCCCCAGTTAGATTTCGTGCCCGGCCGAGGTTGGATGCACACTAGGGGCTCTCCTGAGCTCTTAGAAAGTTATAGTCTTAGATTTTTTTATTTTCAGTGAGACCTGCTGGCAACAGGCTCACTGCAGCGAGGGACTAAGGGGAGAAGAAGCGAACTCGCCTGCTTGCAGTCGGATTGGGCTTCTTAGGCTACTGGACACCATTAGCTCCAGAGGGACCGACCGCAGGCCCAGTCCTTGGTGTTCGGTCCCGGAGCCGCGCCGCCGTCCCCCTTACAGAGCCAGAAGCGAGAAGATGGTCCGGAAAATCGGCGGCAGAAGACATCAGTCTTCACCAAGGTAGCGCACAGCACTGCAGCTGTGCGCCATTGCTCCTCATACACACTTCACACTGCGGTCACTGAGGGTGCAGGGCGCTGGGGGGGGGGCGCCCTGAGGCAGCAATAAAAACACCTTGGCTGGCTAAAATACCTCAATATATAGCCCCAGGGGCTATATATGTGGTAAATACCCCTGCCAGATTACATAAAAAAGCGGGAGAATAGGCCGCGAAAAAGGGGCGGAGCCTATCTCCTCAGCACACTGGCGCCATTTTTCCCACACAGCTCCGCTGGAAGGAAGCTCCCTGGCTCTTCCCTGCAGTTTACAGTCACAGTAAGAGGGAAAAAAGAGGGGGGGCATTAAATTTGGCTAGATATATCTATATATTATTGAAAAGCAGCTATTAGGGACATAACTCAGTTAGTCCTTGTACATATATAGCGCTCTGGTGTGTGCTGGCATACTCTTACTCTGTCCCCCCAAAGGGCTTTTTGTGGGTCCTGTCCTCTGTTTGAGCATTCCCTGTGTGTGTGGGGTGTGTCGGTACGGCTGTGTCGACATGTTTGAGGAGGATAATGAGGTGGAGGCGGAGCAGATGCATTTAGAAGGGATGTCACCCCCTGCGGGGCATCCACCCGAGTGGATGAGCTTATGGAAAGACATGAGTGCACGTATAGACTCCTTACATAAGAAATTTGACGACATGCCAAATGTGGGACAGCCGGGATCTCAGCTTGTGCCTGTCCAGGCGTCTCAGGGGTCGTCAGGGGCTCTAAAACGCCCGCTACCTCAGGTTGCAGACCCAGATGTCGACACGGATACTGACACCGGTGTCGACGACGATGAGTCAAATCTAATGCCTGTCAAGGCCATTCACTGCATGATTGAGGCAATGAAAGAGGTGTTAAACATTTCTGATTTACATCCAGGTACCACTAAAAAGGGTATTATGTTTGGGGAGAAAAAACTACCCGTAGTTTTTCCCCCATCAGATGAATTAAATGAGGTGTGTGTGAAGAAGCGTGGCTTTTCCCTGATAAAAAATTGGTAATTCCTAAGAAGGTACTAATGGCGTTCCCTTTCCCGCCTGAGGATAGGTCACGTTGGGAAACACCCCCTAGGGTGGATAAAGCGCTCACACGTTTGTCAAAAAAGGTGGCACTACCGTCTCAGGATACGGCCGCCCTTAAGGAGCCTGCTGATAGAAAGCAGGAGGCAGTCCTGAAGTCTGTATACACACAATCAGGCATTATACTTAGACCAGCTATTGCGTCAGCATGGATGTGCAGTGCTGCCGCTGCGTGGTCAGATAAACTGCCAGAAAATATTGACACACTAGACAGAGACACTATTCTCCTAACAATTGACCATATAAAAGATTCAGTCTTATATATGAGAGATGCACAGAGGGAAATTTGCCGGCTGGCATCTAAAGTAAGTGCATTGTCCATCTCTGCTAGGAGAGGCTTATGGACTCGTCAGTGGACAGGAGATGCAGATTCCAAGAGGCACATGGAAGTTTTGCCGTATAAAGGGGAGGAATTATTTGGGGATTGTCTCTCCGACCTAGTTTCCACAGCAACGTCTGGGAAGTCTGCATTTTTACCCCATGTCCCCTCGCAGCCTAAGAAGGCGCCATTTTATCAGGTTCAGTCCTTTCGGACCCAGAAAAACAAGCGTGGAAAAGGAGGGTCTTTTCTGTCTAGGGGCAGAGGTAGGGGAAAAAGGCTGCAACAGACAGCAGGTTCCCAGGAACAAAAGTCCTCCCCCGCTTCCTCTTCCAAGTCCGCCGCATGACGGTGGGGCTCCCCAGGTGGAGCCAGGGACGGTGGGGGCCCGCCTCAGAAATTTCAGCGATCAGTGGGCTCGCTCACAGGTGGATCCCTGGATCCTTCAAGTAGTATCACAGGGATACATGCTGGAATTCGAGACGGCTCCACCCCACCGGTTCCTAAAATCTGCCTTGCCGATTGCTCCCTCAGACAGGGAGGCGGTGCTAGCGGCAATTCACAAGCTGTATTCTCAGCAGGTGATAATCAAGGTACCCCTACTTCAACAAGGCAAGGGTTACTATTCCACACTATTTGTGGTGCCGAAACCGGACGGTTCGGTGAGACCCATTTTAAATTTGAAATCCTTGAACATGTACATAAAAAAATTCAAGTTCAAGATGGAGTCGCTCAGGGCGGTTATTGTAAGCCTGGACGAGGGGGATTACATGGTTTCTCTGGACATCAAGGATGCTTACCTGCATGTCCCTATTTACCATCCTCACCAGGAGTACCTCAGATTTGTGGTACAAGATTGTCATTACCAATTCCAGACGCTGCCGTTTGGACTCTCCACGGCACCAAGGATATTTACCAAGGTTATGGCGGAAATGATGATACTCCTTCGAAAAAAGGGAGTTTTAATTATCCCGTAGTTGGACGATCTCCTAATAAAGGCACGGTCCAAGGAACAGTTGTTGGTGGGAGTGGCACTATCTCAGGAAGTGCTGCACCAGCACGGCTGGATTCTGAATATCCCAAAGTCACAGCTGATGCCGACGACACGTCTAATGTTCCTGGGGATGATTCTGGACACGGTCCAGAAAAAAGTGTTTCTCCCGGAGGAGAAAGCCAGGGAGTTGTCTTCTCTAGTCAGGGACCTCCTGAAACCGAAACAGGTATCGGTGCATCACTGTACGCGAGTCCTGGGAAAAATGGTAGCTTCTTACGAAGCAATTCCATTCGGCAGGTTCCATGCCAGAATTTTTCAATGGGACCTGTTAGACAAGTGGTCCGGATCGCATCTTCAGATGCATCGCTTGATAACCCTGTCTCCCAGAACCAGGGTGTCTCTTCTGTGGTGGCTGCAGAGTGCTCATCTCCTGGAGGGCCGTAGGTTTGGCATACAGGACTGGGTCCTGGTGACCACGGATGCCAGCCTTCGAGGCTGGGGAGCAGTCACCCGGGGAAGAAATTTCCAAGGACTATGGTCAAGTCAGGAGACTTCCCTTCACATAAATATTCTGGAACTAAGGGCCATCTACAATGCCCTCAGTCAAGCAAAATTCCTGCTTCTACACCAGCCGGTGCTGATCCAGTCAGACAACATCACTGCAGTCGCCCATGTGAATCGTCAGGGCGGCACAAGAAGCAGGATGGCAATGGCGGAAGCCACAAGGATTCTCCGATGGGCAGAAAATCATGTACCAGCACTGTCAGCAGTGTTCATTCCGGGAGTGGACAACTGGGAAGCAGACTTTCTCAGCAGACACGACCTCCACCCGGGAGAGTGGGGACTTCATCCAGAAGTCTTCCAAATGATTGTTCATCAGTGGGGTCGTCCACAGGTGGACATGATGGCGTCCCATCTAAACAAAAAGCTAGACAGGTATTGCGCCAGGTCAAGGGACCCTCAAGCAATAGCTGTAGACGCTCTGGTAACGCCGTGGGTGTACCAGTCAGTGTATGTGTTTCCTCCGCTGCCTCTCATACCAAAGGTATTGAGAATAATAAGAAGACGAAGGGTAAACACAATTCTCGTGGTTCCGGATTGGCCAAGAAGAACGTGGTACCCGGAACTTCAAGAGATGATCTCAGAGGACCCGTGGCCTCTACCACTAAGACAAGACCTGCTCCAGCATGGGCCCTGTCTGTTCCAAGACTTACCGCGGCTGCGTTTGACGGCATGGCGGTTGAACGCCGAATCCTGAAGGAAAAGGGCATTCCGGAGGCAGTCATTCCTACGCTTATTAAAGCCAGGAAAGAGGTTACAGCAAATCATTATCACCGCATATGGCGGAAGTATGTTGCATGGTGTGAGGCCGAAAAGGCCCCAACAGAGGAATTTCAACTAGGTCGATTTCTGCATTTCCTGCATTTCCTGCAAGCAGGAGTGAATATGGGCCTAAAACTAGGCTCCATTAAGGTACAGATCTCGGCTCTGTCGATTTTCTTTCAAAAAACTAGCTTCAGTACCTGAAGTTCAGACATTTGTAAAAGGAGTGCTGCATATTCAGCCCCCGTTTGTGCCCCCGGTGGCACCTTGGGATCTCAATGTGGTGTTGAGTTTCTTAAAATCACATTGGTTTGAACCACTAAAAACCGTGGATCTGAAATATCTCACGTGGAAGGTGGTCATGTTATTGGCCTTGGCTTCTGCCAGGCGTGTATCAGAATTGGCGGCTTTGTCTTGTAAAAGCCCTTATCTGATTTTCCATATGGATAGGGCAGAATTGAGGACTCGTCCCCAGTTTCTTCCTAAGGTGGTGTCAGCGTGTCACCTGAACCAACCTATTGTGGTGCCTGTGGCTACTAGAGACTTGGAGGACTCCAAGTTGTTAGACGTGGTCAGGGCCCTGAAAATATGTTTCCAGGACGGCTAGAGTCAGAAAATCTGACTCGCTGTTTATCCTATATGCACCCAACAAGTTGGGTGCTCCTGCTTCTAAGCAGACTATTGCTCGTTGGATTTCCAGTACAATTCAACTTGCGCATTCTGTGGCAGGCCTGCCACAGCCAAAATCTGTCAATGCCCATTCCACAAGGAAGGTGGGCTCATCTTGGGCGGCTGCCCGAGGGGTCTCGGCTTTACAACTTTGCCGAGCTGCTACTTGGTCAGGGGCAAACACGTTTGCAAAATTCTATAAATTTGATACCCTGGCTGAGGAGGACCTGGAGTTCTCTCATTCGGTGCTGCAGAGTCATCCGCACTCTCCAGCCCGTTTGGGAGCTTTGGTATAATCCCCATGGTCCTTACGGAGTTCCCAGCATCCACTAGGACGTCAGAGAAAATAAGAATTTACTCACCGGTAATTCTATTTCTCGTAGTCCGAGTGGATGCTGGGCGCCCATCCCAAGTGCGGTTTATCTGCAATACTTGTACATAGTTATTGTTAACTAAATCGGGTTATGGTTGAGCCATCTGTTGAGAGGCTCAGTTGTTTCATACTGTTAACTGGGTATACTATCACGAGTTGTACGGTGTGACTGGTATGAGTCTTACCCGGGATTCAAAATCCTTCCTTATTGTGTATGCTCGTCCGGGCACAGTACCTAACTGAGGCTTGGAGGAGGGTCATAGTGGGAGGAACCAGTGCACACCAGGTAGTCTAAGATCTTTCTAGAGTGCCCAGCCTCCTTCGGAGCCCGCTATTCCCCCATGGTCCTTACGGAGTTCCCAGCATCCACTACGGACTACGAGAAATAGATTTACCGGTGAGTAAATTCTTATTTTTTCCCCCTTTTGAAGAATTAAATGATGTGTGTGAGGTAGCATGGGCTTCCCCCGATAGAAAATTGGTGATTTCGAAAAGATTACTAATGGCGTACCCTTTCCCGCCAGAGGATAGGTCACGTTGGGAAACTACACCTAGGGTGGATAAAGCACTCACACGTTTGTCAAAAAAGGTGGCACTACTGTCTCCGGATACGGCCGCCCTAAAGGAGCCTGCTGAGAGAAAGCAGGAGGCTCTCCTGAAGGCTATATATACACACACTGGTGTTATACTGAGACCGGCTATTGCTTCAGCCTGGATGTGCAGTGCTGCAGCGGCGTGGTCAGAATCCCTGTCAGAAAACATTGACACCCTAGACAGGGACACTATATTGCTTAACATAGAGCATATTAAAGACGCGGTCTTTTACATAATAGATGCACAGAGGGATATTTGCCGGCTGGCATCTCAAATCAGTGCGCTGTCCATTTCTGCCAGAAGAGGGTTATGGACCCGGCAGTGGACAGGAGATGCAGATTCTAAAAGGCACATGGAAGTTTTGCCTTTATAAGGGTGAGGAGTTGTTTGGGGATGGTCTTTCGGACCTAGTGTCCACAGCAACGGCTGGGAAGTCAGCTTTCTTACCACATGTCCCCTCACAACCAAAGAAAGCACCGTATTATCAGGTGCAGTCCTTTCGTCCCCAAAAGAACAGGCGAGGTAGAGGCGCAAGAAAAAAACGAAAAACACCCTAAGGTGATTTTCTCAAGGTGCTGAACTGGGGGAGGTTCAACACTGCAGCTAAAAGAAAGAGGTTGGTCAGACCTTGCAAACAACAATAACAATAGAATTTTAGCGCAAAAAGGTCACAGATGAGAAGATCAATAAGCAATCATATTTAATGCATGTATAAAATCATAAAAACATCCATGGAATTACACAAAAAATAAAATAAAATAAATAGTAACTATACACATGTAAAATGTATGATGATGTTATACCCTAAAAAGGGTGTATAGCATAACTCCCAGACACATTCAGCTGCAATTGTGGAGAAAATAATAGGACCTGTTCCTATGTAAATAGTCCCCTTCTGTATCCAATAATATCAATAGGATAGTCCTTTGTTAGCAATAGTTACCACAGATGATCAAGGATATTTAAGCGGTCCAGCATTCCGCAATATTGCAGTTCCTTGGTGCAGTGGAATAACTGTAAAGTTCCTCAATTGAGAAGGTTTACCTCCAGGCAAAGGTCCATGAGGTTCAGTGGGGGGCTTGGTTCAGGTCCTCTATCTCCAAATGTTCATAGGTCCAGGGAGTATTGCAGGAGAGCAGCTCACACCAACGCGTTTCGTTGTGGTCACACAACTTTTTCAAGGACCTTTTACAGTTATTCCACTGCACCAAGGAACTGCAATATTGCGGAATGCTGGACCGCTTAAATATCCTTGATCATCTGTGGTAACTATTGCTAACAAAGGACTATCCTATTGATATTATTGGATACAGAAGGGGACTATTTACATAGGAACAGGTCCTATTATTTTCTCCACAATTGCAGCTGAATGTGTCTGGGAGTTATGCTATACATCCTTTTTAGGGTATAACATCATCATACATTTTACATGTGTATAGTTACTATTTAGTTTATTTTATTTTATTTTTTGTGTAATTCCATGGATGTTTTTATGATTTTATACATGCATTAAATATGATTGCTTATTGATCTTCTCATCTATGACCTTTTTGCGCTAAAATTCTATTGTTGTTGAGGTAGAGGCGCGTCCTTTCTGCCCAGAGGCAGAGGTAAAAAGCTGCAGCATACAGCCAGTTCCCAGGAACACAAGTCCTCCCCCGCTTCATCAGCTAAGTCCACCGCATGACGCTGGGGCTCAACAGGCGGTGACCGGTACGGTGGGGGCCCGTCTCAAACATTTCAGCAATCAGTGGGCTCGCTCACAGGTTGACCCCTGGATCCTTCAAGTGGTATCTCAGGGGTACAAATTGGAATTCGAGACTACCCCCCCACCGTTTCCTCAAATCTGCCTTACCGACGACTCCCTCAGACAGGGAGGCTGTGGTAGAGGCGATTCACAAGCTGTATTCCCAGCAGGTGATAGTCAAAGTGCCCCTACTTCAACAAGGACGGGGTTACTATTCCACAATGTTTGTGGTACCGAAACCGGACGGTTCAGTGAGACCCATTTTAAATTTAAAATCCTTGAACACATATCTAAAAAAATTCAGGTTCAAGATGGAATCGCTCAGGGCGGGGATTGCAAGCCTGGAAGAGGGGGATTACATGGTATCTCTGGACATCAAGGATGCTTACCTACATGTCCCCATTTACCATCCTCACCAGGAGTACCTCAGATTTGTGGTACAGGATTGTCATTACCAATTCCAGACGTTGCCGTTCGGCCTGTCCACGGCACCGAGGGTATTTACCAAGGTAATGGCCGAAATGATGATACTCCTTCGAAAAAAGGGAGTTTCAATTATCCCATACTTGGACGATCTCCTGATAAAAGCGAGATCCAGAGAGCAGTTGTTAGTGGGCGTAGCACTATCTTAGGAGGTGCTACACCAGCATGGTTGGATTCTGAATATTCCAAAGTCACAGCTGGTTCCTGCGACACGCCTACTGTTCCTGGGACTGATTCTGGACACAGTCCAGAAAAGTGTTTCTCCCAGAGGAAAAAGCCAAGGAGCTGTCATCTCTGGTCAGAGGCCTCCTAAAACCGAAAGAGGTGTCGGTACATCACTGCACACGAGTCCTGGGAAAGATGGTAGCTTCCTACGAAGCGATCCCATTCGGCAGGTTCCATGCCAGAATTTTTCAGTGGGACCTCTTGGACCAATGGTCCGGATCGCATCTTCAAATGCATCGGCTGATAACCCTGTCTCCAAGGACCAGGGTGTCTCTCTTGTGGTGGCTGCAGAGTGCTCATCTCGTGGGGGGCCGCAGATTCGGCATACAGGACTGGGTCCTGGTGACCACGGATGCCAGCCTTCGAGGCTGGGGGGCAGTCACATTGGGAGGAAACTTCCAAGGACTTTGGACAAGTCACGAGACTTCCCTACACATAAATGTTCTGGAATTGAGGGCCATTTACAATGCCCTGAGTCAGGCAAAGGCCCTGCTTCAAAACCAACCGGTTCTGATCCAGTCAGACAACATCACGGCGGTCGCCCATGTAAACCGACAGGGCGGCACAAGAAGCAGGGCGGCGATGGCAGAAGCCACAAGGATTCTCCAATGGGCGGAAAATCACGTGTTAGCACTGACAGCAGTGTTCATTCCGGGAGTGGACAACTGGGAAGAAGACTTCCTCAGCAGGCACGACCTCCTCCCGGGAGAGTGGGGACTTCATCCAGAAGTCTTCCAAATGCTGGTAAACCGTTGGGAAAGACCACAGGTGGACATGATGGCGTCCCGCCTCAACAAAAAACTAGAAAAATATTGCACCAGGTCAAGGGACCCTCAGGCGATAGCGGTGGACGCTCTAGTGACACCGTGGGTGTACCAGTCGGTTTATGTGTTCCCTCCTCTTCCTCTCATACCCAAGGTGCTGAGGATAATAAGGAAAAGAGGAGTAAGAACGATACTCGTTGTTCCGGATTGGCCAAGAAGGTCTTGGTACCCGGAACTTCAGGAGTTAATTTCAGAGGACCCATGGCCTCTGCCGCTCAGACAGGACCTGCTGCAGCAGGGGCCCTGTCTGTTCCAAGACTTACCGCGGCTGCGTTTGACGGCATGGCGGTTGAACGCCGGATCCTAAAGGAAAAGGGCATTCCGGAAGAAGTCATCCCTACGCTGATTAAAGCCAGGAAAGATGTAACTGCTAAGCATTATCACCGCATATGGCGGAAATATGTGGCTTGGTGTGAGGCCAGAAAGGCCCCAATAGAGGAATTTCAACTGGTTCGATTTCTACACTTCCTACAGGCAGGAGTGACTATGGGCCTAAAATTAGGCTCCATTAAGGTACAGATCTCGGCTCTGTCGATTTTCTTCCAGAAGGAACTAGCTTCACTTCCTGAAGTTCAGACATTTGTAAAGGGAGTGCTGCATATTCAGCCCCCCTTTGTGCCTCCAGTGGCACCTTGGGATCTCAACGTGGTGTTGAGTTTCCTAAAATCACATTGGTTTGAACCACTGAAAACCGTGGATCTAAAATATCTCACGTGGAAAGTGGTCATGTTATTGGCCTTGGCTTCGGCCAGGCGTGTATCAGAATTGGCGGCTTTGTCGTGTAAATGCCCTTATTTGGTTTTCCATATGGATAGGGCAGAATTGAGGACTCGTCCTCAGTTTCTCCCTAAGGTGGTGTCAGCTTTTCACTTGAACCAACCTATTGTAGTGCCTGCGGCTACTAGGGACTTAGAGGATTCCAAGTTACTGGACGTAGTCAGGGCCCTGAAAATTTATGTTTCCAGGACAGCTGGAGTCAGGAAAACTGATTCGCTATTTAGCCTGTATGCACCCAACAAGATGGGTGCTCCTGCTTCTAAGCAGACTATTGCTCGCTGGATTTGTAGCACAATTCAGCTGGCGCATTCCGCGGCTGGACTGCCGCATCCTAAATGCATCCTAAATCTGTAAAGGCCCATTCCACAAGGAAGGTGGGCTCATCTTGGGCGGCTGCCCGAGGGGTCTCTGCTTTGCAACTTTGCCGAGCTGCTACTTGGTCAGGGGCAAACACGTTTGCAAAATTCTACAAATTTGATACCCTGGCTGAGGAGGACCTGGAGTTCTCTCATTCGGTGCTGCAGTCTCATCCGCACTCTCCCGCCCGTTTGGGAGCTTTGGTATAATCCCCATGGTCCTTACGGAGTCCCCAGCATCCACTTAGGACGTCAGAGAAAATAAGATTTTACTCACCGGTAAATCTATTTCTCGTAGTCCGTAGTGGATGCTGGGCGCCCGTCCCAAGTGCGGTTTGTCTGCATTACTTGTATATAGTTATTGTTAACTAAAAGGGTTATTGTTGAGCCATCTGTTGAGAGGCTCTGTTATGTTCATACTGTTGACTGGGTATAATATCACGAGTTATACGGTGTGATTGGTGTGGCTGGTATGAGTCTTACCCGGGATTCAAAATCCTTCCCTATTGTGTCAGCTCTTCCGGGCACAGTATCCTAACTGAGGTCTGGAGGAGGGTCATAGGGGGAGGAGCCAGTGCACACCAGGTAGTCCTAAAGCTTTCTTAGATGTGCCCAGTCTCCTGCGGAGCCGCTATTCCCCATGGTCCTTACTGAGTCCCCAGCATCCACTACGGACTACGAGAAATAGATTTACCGGTGAGTATAATCTTATTTTTAAAGTTTTTTTTTTTTTTTTTTCTACATCAGGTTTGAATGATAGTTTTTAATATTTAATGTCTATTCTTAAATGTTTTCTTGTTTATTGTTCAAGAAAGGTTTTAAAATGTTTAATGTCTTCATTTTTTACAATAAAATTAGGAATTTAAAAAGGGAGTCTTAAGAATTTTTTTGCACATACACCGTTGTCCATTTTTGACGTCTGACTAATCCAGACCACGTTTTTTTTTTTTAAAAGTGCGGTGACGTGTGAATATGAATGAGTGGTGTAATAATTAAAGCACATATTACTAGAAACATAGGCAACATTACATTTGGGAGTATTGGGGTGCAAGCATGCATATCGCATACCAAAGAAGTTGCCACTGGACTTCCACGATGGTGCAACAATGCTGCAACGTTTCGCCAAGCCAATAGTACACTGCAAAATGGGGAGATTTATAGGTTGCATTATGGGACGTCACGCAGCCGCCTCGGCCCGCCCCCCACCAACGGTCCGGCCACACCTGCGTTGGCCGGACCGCTCCCCCTAAATGGCGGCTTAACGCTGCTGTCCAGCCCCCTCCCGCCCAGTGACCGCCTCTGTCTCAGAGGCGATCGCTAGGCAACGACGACTGCCATGCGCCGGCGCATACGCAGTTCCGATCTGATCGCTGCACTGCAACAAACTGCAGCGAGTGATCGGGTCAGAATGAATATCCACATCCCAAAGCAGCAGCACACGGGAGTATAAGTATACATGTAGTTCTGATTGGCTGGGAATTTGTTGCTGTGATCACATATTGCTGCATTCATCAAACATTTCCTGGAGCAAAATTAAGAAGTTGGAAGGGTCCAGGGAATGCCTCAGGTGACGTCCGCATTGGCCAGTTCTGAACGACCCATCATTCGTCATTTATAAAGTGTACACACTGAACATTACAAACCATGAACGATATCTTTTGGCTAAGCTGCATTTATGGACGACCGAAGATGTCTTATATGACTCACGGGAGTGTGCATATTGGGCCTAATTCAGAACTGATCGTAGCCGCGCTGGCAGGGTGCTACTCCTTGCTCTGCTGGTGGCAGCGCGTGACATCACGCAGCAGCCACGGCCTGCCCCCCGCATTGTCCAGGCACGCCTTCGTTGCCCGGACCGTGCCCCCACGCCGCTGGCCTGCCCCCTCCCACCCTGCGACTGCCTCTGCCTGTCAATCAGGCAGAGGCAATCGCAGTGCTGAGACAGCTGTATGCCATGCGCTGGTGCGCTGCGGTGCCAGCGTATGCGCAGTTCAAACCTGATAGGTTGCTGTGCGGAAATGCACAGCACCAATGAGGTCTGAATAAGGCCTATAGTGCGTACACACACACACACTACGATGTAAACGATTTATCATTATGATTCCCGTTGTAACAATAATTTCTCTAATGTCCTATAGGATGCTGGGGACTCCTTAAGGACCATGGGGATAGACGGGCTCCGCAGGAGACATGGGCACTTTAAGAATGACTTTGGATCTGGGTGTGCACTGGCTCCTCCCTCTATGCCCCTCCTCCAGACCTCAGTTTGATACTGTGCCCAGTGGAGACTGGGTGCTTTCAGGGAGCTCTCCTGAGTTTCCTGCTAAAGTATTTTAGTTAGGTTTTTTATTTTCAGGGAGCCTGCTGGCAACAGACTCCCTGCATCGAGGGACTGAGAGAGAAACAGACCTACTTCTCTGAGTTTCAAGGCTCTGTTTCTTAGGCTACTGGACACCATTAGCTCCAGAGGGATTGGTATGCAGGTCTCATCCTCGCCGTCCTTCCCAGAGCCGTGCCGCCGTTCTCCTCGCAGAGCCGGAAGATAGGAGCCTGGTGAGTATGAGAAGAAAAGAAGACTTCAGAGGCGGCAGAAGACATCTTGATCTTCATAGAGGTAACGCACAGCGGTGAAGCTTTGCGCCATTGCTCCCATTCACCTCACACACTTTGGTCACTGTAAGGGCGCAGGGGGGGCGCCCTGGGCAGCAATAAAAACCTCTCTAATGGCAAAAGTACATATATACATGTACAGCTGGGCACTGTACATGTATATAAAGAGCCCCCGCCATGTCTTTGGGAATTTTGAGCGGGACAGAAGCCCTGCCCCCCCCCCCCCCCCACCCCCTCCCTCCCTGGACTCTCTCCTGCTTACTGACGGTGGGTTTTTCAGGTGCATATACATTCATAACAGCGCTACTGGGTAAACATTCTGTGTTTTTTCCTGGGTCATATAGTGCTGGGGTGTGTGCTGGCATACTCTCTCTGTCTCTCCAAAGGGCCTGGTGGGGAACCTGTCTTCAGAAAAGAGCTTCCCTGTGTGTGTGGGGTGTGTCGGTACGCGTATGTTGACATGTATGAGGTTGAAGGCTCACCTAAGGAGGAGGGGGAGTGTATGAATGTAAGGTCTCCGTCGGCAGCGCCGACACCTGACTGGATGGATATGTTGAATGTCTCAAGTGCTAATGTAAATTTATTGCACAAAAGATTAGACAAAGCTGAGGCTAGAGAACAGTCAGGGAGTCAAACCATGTCTGTCCCAATGTCGCCGGGACCTTCGGGGTCTCAGAAGCGCACACTATCCCAAATAGTTGACACAGATACCGACACGATTCAGACTCCAGTGTCGACTACGATGATGCAAAATTACAGCCAAGAGTGGCTAAATGTATTCGATGTATGATTATTGCAATAAGAGGTTTTGCATATCAGAGGAACCCCCTGTCACTGACATGAGGGTACACATGTATAAGGAAAAGAAACCTGAGATCACCTTTCCTCCCTCACATGAGCTAAACGAGTTATGTGAAAAAGCTTGGGAATCTCCAGACAAACTGCAGATTCCCAAAAGGATTCTTATGGCGTTTCCTTTCCCGTCAACGGACAGGATACGGTGGGAAACCTCCCCTAGGGTGGACACAGCGTTGACACGCTTATCCAAGAAGGTAGCGCTGCCATCCCAGGATACGGCTACCCTCAGGGATCCTGATGATCGCAAGCAGGAGGTTACCTTGAAGTCCATTTACACGCATTTGGGTACCTTACTCAGACCGGCTATTGCGTCTGCCTGGGTGTGTAGCGCTGTAGCGGCATGGACGGATACCTTATCAGCAGAAATTGAAGCCCTAGATAAGGATACCATCTTATTGACTCTAGGACATATAAAGGATGCTGTCTTATATATGAGAGATGCTCAAAGAGACATTGGTTTATTGGGTTCTAGAATCAACGCTATGTCGATTTCTGCTAGACGAGTCCTATGGACCCGGCAATGGACAGGTGATGCCGACTCAAAAAGGCATATGGAGGTTTTACCTTACAAGGGTGAGGAATTGTTTGGCGAAGGTCTCTCGGACCTGGTCTCCACAACTACAGCTGGTAAATCCAATTTTTTGCCTTATATTCTCTCACAGCCTAAGAAAACGTCACATTATCAGATGCCTGGAAGGGGGGGTATTTTATGGTATCCCTGGACATAATGGATGCATACCTTCATGTTCCAATTTATCCACCTCATCAGCCGTACCAGAGATTTGCGATACAGGATTGTCATTGCCAATTTCAGACGTTGCTGTTTGGGCTTTCCAAGGCCCGAGGATTTTCACCAAGGTAATGGCGGGAATGATGGTGCTCCTGTGCAAGCAAGGTGTCACAATTATCCCATACTTGGATGATCTCCTTATAAAAGCGAGATCTCAAGAGAAATTACTGAACAGCGTGTCACTTTCATTGAAGGTGTTACAGCAACATGGCTGGATTCTAATTATCCCAAAGTCGCAGCTGGTTCCTACGACTCGTCTGACCTTCTTGGGCATAATTTTGGACACAGACCAGAAAAAGGTTTTTCTTCTGATGGAAAAAGCTCAGGAACTCATGACTCTGGTCAGGAACCTGTTGAAGCCAAAACAGGTGTCGGTGCATCACTGCACTCGAGTCCTGGGGAAGATGGTGGCATCATACGAAGCCATTCCCTTCGGCAGGTTCCATGAGGACCTTCCAATGGGACCTACTGGACAAGTGGTCCGGGTCACATCTACAAATTCATCAGTGGATCACCCTGTCCCCCAGAGCCAGGGTATCTCTCCTGTGGTGGCTGCAGAGTGCTCACCTCCTAGAGGAATGCAGGTTCGGCATGCAGGACTTGATCTAGGTGACCACAGACGCAAGCCTCCGAGGTTGGGGAGCAGTCACACAGGGAAGAAATTTCCAAGGTCTTTGGTCAAGCCTAGAGACTTGTTTCCACATCAACGTCCTGGAGTTGAGGGCCCTATACAACGCCCTACGTCAAGCGGAGGCATTACTTCGCGACAAACCAGTTCTGATCCAATCAGACAATGTCACCTCGGTAGCTCATGTAAACCGCCAAGGTGGCACAAGGAGCAGAGTGGCAATGGCAGAAGCCACCAGGATTCTTCGCTGGGCGGAGATTCATGTAAGCGCACTGTCAGCAGTGTTCATTCCGGGAGTGGACAACTGGGAAGCAGACTTCCTCAGCAGACAAGATCTGCATTCGGGAGAGTGGGGACTTCATCAGGAAGTCCTCGCACAGATTGTAAGTCGGTGAGGACTGCCCCAAATAGACATGATGGCATCCCGTCTCAACAAAAAAAAAAGCTAAAAAGGTATTGTGCCAGGTCAAGAGATCCTCAGGCTGTAGCTGTGGACGCACTGGTGACACCGTGGGTGTTCCAGTCGGTCTATTTATTTTCCTCCTCTTCCTCTCATACCCAAGGTGTTGAGAACAATAAGACAAAGAGGAGTGAGAACAGTCCTCATTGTTCCAGATTGGCCACGAAGGACCTGGTATCAGGATCTGCAGAAGATGCTCACAGAAGATCCGTGGGCGCTTCCTTGAATACAGGACCTGCTGCAACAGGGGCCCTGTCTGTTCCAAGACTTACCGCGGCTGCGTTTGACGGCATGACGGTTGAACGCCGGATCCTAGCGGAGAAAGGTATTCCGGATGAGGTCATTCCTACGCTGATAAAGGCTAGGAAGGATGTGACATCTAAACATTATCACCGAATATGGCGAAAATATGTTTCTTGGTGTGAGGCCAGGAATGCTCCTCTGGAAGAATTCCATCTGGGCCGTTTTCTTCACTTCCTACAAACTGGAGTGAATTTAGGCCTAAAATTAGGATCTATTAAGGTTCAGATTTCGGCCTTATCCATTTTCTTTCAAAAGGAATTGGCCTCTCTCCCAGAAGTACAGACGTTTGTGAAGGGAGTACTGCATATTCAGCCTCCTTTTGTACCTCCGGTGGCGCCTTGGGACCTTAACGTGGTGTTAAATTTCCTTAAGTCACATTGGTTTGAAACACTTTAAAACGGTGGAGTTGAAATATCTCACTTGGAATGTGGTCATGTTGTTAGCCTTGGCTTCGGCTAGGCGAGTTTCGGAATTAGCGGCTTTATCACATAAAAGCCCCTATCTGGTTTTCCATATGGATAGGGTGGAATTGCGGACTCGTCCTCAATTCCTACCTAAAGTGGTGTTACCTTTCGTGCCTGTGGATACGCGTGACTTGGAGGATTCCGTGTCCCTTGATGTGGTCAGGGCTTTGAAAATTTATGTGGTCAGAACGGCTAGAGTCAGGAAGACAGAAGCACTGTTTGTCCTGTATGCAGCCAACAAGGTTGGCGCTCCCGCTTCAAAGCAGTCTATTGCTAGCTGGATCTGTAACACGATTCAGCAGGCTCATTCTACGGCAGGATTGCCGTTACCAAAATCGGTTAAGGCCCATTCCACTAGGAAGGTGGGTTCTTCTTGGGCGGCTGCCGAGGTGTCTCGGCACTACAGCTGTGCCGAGCTGCTACTTGGTTGGGTTCAAACACCTTTGCAAAATTCTATAAGTTTGATACCCTGGCTGAGGAGGACCTCCTGTTTGCTCAATCGGTGCTGCAGAGTCATCTGCACTCTCCCGCCCGTTTGGGAGCTTTGGTATAATCCCCATGGTCCTTACGGAGTCCCCAGCATCCTCTAGGACGTTAGAGAAAATAAGATTTTAAACCTACCGGTAAATCTTTTTCTCGTAGTCTGTAGAGGATGCTGGGCGCCCGTCCCAAGTGCGGACTACTTCTGCAAGACTTTTATATAGTTATTGCTTACATAAGGGTTATGTTATAGTTTCATCGGTTTTGGACCGATGCTATGTTTTTTCATACTGTTAACTAGGTAGTATATCACAAGTTGTACGGTGTGGCTGGTATGAATCTTGCCCTTGGATTAACTAAAATCCTTTCCTCGTACTGTCCATCTCCTCTGGGCACAGTTTCTCTAACTGAGGTCTGGAGGAGGGGCATAGAGGGAGGAGCTAGTGTACAACCAGATCCAAAGTCTTTCTTAAAGTGTCCATGTCTCCTGCAGAGCCCGTCTATCCCCATGGTCCTTACGGAGTCCCAGCATCCTCTACGGACTACGAGAAAAAGATTTACTGGTAGGTTTAAAATCTTATTTTAAGTGAAATATTAATCGGCTTTGAACATTTAATACAATAATACAAATAAACACAGTGGGTCTTTTAAAAAAATTTTAGCACTTTTTTTTTTTTTATTCACACATCTTTATGCTTTCATATTTTACTGGTCTAGTTTTTATATACTATTTTATAAGAAACTCCATAAAGGTTAGTTTATTCACAGTGCACCAAATATGACTTTTTTTTCTTCTGTATATGATACACGGACGATTCACATTATTATCACCACCTCCTACGTTTGATGCCTGCAGCAAGCAGCCCATGAAGTACGTCTTGGGTCATGTGCTGGCTTGGTGGGTATATAAGGTGTGTGATGGGCTGTCTGCACATGTCACTAGATGCTTTCATGGGTAAAAGGGGCAATTTTTTTCCAAGTTGCAAAAAGGGATGATTATTGGCTTTCAAGACAAGGCTGGCAGTATTTCTGACACAGCGCAGTTTGTGAACTGTTTGCGTGCTGTTGTGGTGAAGGTGTATCGTGACTGAACAAATGGCACCATTGTGAATAACTGATGTGCGGTGCACCATGTGCCATTGATGTGAGAGGTGAATGCTGGTTACCTGTCAGGAATCCGCGCTCTGCTACGTCACCTACCAGCGCGCTGGTGTGCAGGCCTCCGGAGGTCATGGTCCCAGTCGCGGCTACATGTGTGTATAGACCGCAAGCGTCATCTTCCGCATTGCTGAGTACCCCCGAGTCCGGTCCTGTGTGCATTCTGCTGTGTGCGGGCGTCCTGCCTGTGTGGTCGTTGCCATGACTCCTGCACTCAGCTGATCCTGGTGTGCAATCCTGCACTGTCTCCACCCAGAGTTCAGTGACCAATCACTGCAGAGCCATGGGTATAACTCCCAATCCGTGGCTCACTCACATTGCCTCAGACAACGAGTCACATACGGTGTGCCTTGTTCTCCGGACTCCTGTGTTCCTGTTTCCAGCGATTCCCCGTGGTTACCTCCTGTCATCTCATCTCACTTCAGCTCTCCTGTTTTCTGCAGACTTCATCCACAGCCTGTTACCAGCTCATCAAGCAGTAAGAGACTCTCCTCAGGTGTTGCATTCATTACTACCTGTGCACTGCTAATTGCATACCATCTGTGCATCTCTGCAAGTATTTCATCTCATTGCATAGAGACTGTCTCATGCTTGGGCCTAGTGCGGCCATAAGGACTTTGCTATACAGTGACTGTGTGTTTTTCAAGTTTTACCGGAGTTCTGTTTATTTCATTTACATTCAGCATCAAGTCACTTTATATTTCTGTTGCAAGAGACTTTTCAGTTGTTTTGGTTCAATTACCAATCACTGTTACTTTATTGCCTGGTTTCAGTTTATCATTCACTGCTATACCATCTACTCTGTGATACCTGTGTAATAAACATCAGCGCTTATGCGCCGGACTTTCATATTGCCTCTAAGCTTTGTACATCGCACCAACACTGACCCACTAGTGCCCCCACCGGGGACAGACAAAACCCAGAGACCTGACAGTTTGTCTGAGGCCCATGGACCCGGACGGTGGTCAGAGTGTGGGGTCAGGGACACTCCAAGGCTTAGTGTCACGACTAGATGGTCAAGAGGCTGCGCAGCAGCAGATTATACAATTTCTGCAAGAAATGTCTTCTCGCTTAGATACTCTGAAGAAGCTGACGTTGGAAATGACTGTTGCAGTGTCCTCATCAGTGTCTGCTCCTGTTCCTAGTTCCACAGTTTCTAGCTCTCCAGTTGCTCCTGTTCCAATGTCTCACATCCATCTACCTACTCCAAGTAAATTTGATGGTAATGCTAAGATGTGTCGTGGATTTTTGAATCAATGCGAGGTTCATTTTGAATTGCAACCACAGAACTTTCCAACACCTAGAACAAAGGTTGCTTATATTTCTCTTTTAGCCGGCTCTGCCCTGAACTGGGTCTCTCCGCTGTGGGAGCGAGCAGATGCTTTGCTGAACAACTATACAGAGTTTGTTGCCACATTCCGACGCATCTTTGACGAACCTGGGCGTACGACCTCTGCTTCTTCAGACCTCCTTCAGATCCGCCAGGGAACACGTACTGTGGGTCAGTACGTTATCCAGTTCCAGACATTGGCATCAGAGGTGAAGTGGAACAACCAGGCATTGGTTGCCGCCTTCTGGCATGGTCTCTCTGACCGCATAAAGGATGAGTTGACTACCCGAGACTTACCAGAGCAACTGGAAGCTCTAATTTCCCTATGCGTCAAGTTGGATCTACGTTTACGCGAGCGAGCCAGTGAACGCTCTCGAGGTGATCTTCGCAAACACCGAGCTATGCCTCCTGTACAGTCTCTACCTATTATTGCTGATGAACCCATGCAGGTAAACAAGTTTCGTTTAACACCTGAGGAGCGGTCCAGAAGATTAAAGGAAAGACTGTGTCTCTATTGTGCTGCTGCTGGTCATCTGATTGGTTCCTGTCCTGCTCGGTCGGGAAACGCCAGAGGAGGAGTCAAGTTAGGGACCTTGAATAAAGCTCCTTCTTTTCAAGACCTTACATTACCTGTCACTTTGGAAATGCCAGATGGACTCCAGTCTCTGTCCGCCTTAGTGGATTGTGGTGCTGCTGGGAATTTTATCACACAAGCTGCAGTGGATAGACTTCATCTCCCAGTGTCTAAACTGTGTCGTCCAGTATATCTCACTGCTGTGGACGGAAGCCGTATTCCTGAAGGTTCCATCATTCTGCAAACCAAGCCAGTGGTTCTGGGAGTAGGCTTCCTGCATTCCGAGCTTATTGAGTTCCTGGTTATACCTAAAGCTGGCTATGAGATCGTACTGGGTATGCCTTGGCTTCAATTGCACAATCCGCAATTTGACTGGTCTACATTACAGTTAACAGCATGGAGTTCCTCTTGTCATCAGTCATGTCTGGCTCAAGTACTTCCAATCAAGTCTTCAAGTGTAAAGTCTCAGTCTGGCCTTCCGGAGACCTATCAGGAATTCACTGACGTCTTCAGTGAGAAAGCAGCGGATGTCTTGCCTCCCCATCGAGAGTGGGATTGTCCCATTGATTTGGTTCCAGGGAGTAAGCCGCCTAGAGGGCGTACATACCCTCTTTCAGTTCCAGAGACCCAAGCAATGAGTGTATACATTAAAGAAAATTTACAGAAAGGGTTCATCCTTCCATCCTCCTTCCCCAGCTGGTGCTGGATTCTTCTTCGTCAAGAAGAAAGCTGGAGGACTTCGTCCCTGTATCGATTATCGGGGTTTAAATGACATCACGATTAAAAATAGCTACCCGTTACCTCTCATCACAGAGTTGTTCGACAGAGTTAGAGGTGCGTCCATCTTCACGAAACTGGATCTTCGCAGGGCTTATAATCTTATTAGGATTCGAAGTGGTGATGAGTGGAAAACCGCCTTCAATACTCGTGACGGCCACTATGAATATCTAGTGATGCCCTTCGGCTTGAGTAACGCCCCGGCCGTGTTTCAAAACTTTGTCAACGAAGTATTCAGAGATCTCCTGTATAAATGTGTGGTAGTTTACCTCGATGACATCTTGATATTCTCTCGTGATTTAGTTTCTCATCGCCAACAAGTAAGAGGTTCTTCGACGTCTTCGACAGAATCATCTGTATGGCAAGCTGTCCAAATGCACATTTGAAGCTTCTTCATTATCTTTCTTGGGATACATTATTTCCGGAACAGATCTTCAAATGGACCCAGCTAAACTGGAAGCTATAGAGAGCTGGGCTCTTCCAACAACACTCAAGTCAGTTCAACGTTTCATAGGCTTTGCTAATTACTACAGAAAGTTTATTAAAGGCTTCTCCACGTTAATAGCTCCAATCACCTGCCTTACCCGGAAAGGGGGGAATCCTTCCCAATGGTCTGACGCTGCACTGTCTGCTTTTCATAAAATTAAACAAGCTTTTATTTCAGCTCCTGTGTTACAACAGCCGGATGTCAATAAGGCCTTCATCCTGGAAGTAGATGCCTCAACGGTTGGCGTGGGCGCAGTCCTGTCCCAGGTGGGCGTTGATGGTAAGACTCACCCCTGTGGGTTTTTCTCTCGTAGGTTCTCACCCGCTGAAATTAACTATACCATCGGTGACCAGGAACTGTTGGCAATCAAATTGGCCCTTGAAGAATGGAGGTATCTGCTGGAGGGTACGAGATTCCCTATTACCATCTACACGGATCACAAGAACCTTCTTTACCTGAAAGCTGCACAGTGCCTGAATCCTCGGCAAGCAAGGTGGGCCCTATTCTTATCCCGTTTTGACTTTAAGTTAATGTTTAGGCCTGGCTCACAAAACCGTTAAAGCAGATGCTTTGTCTCACTCTATGAGCTCAAATGAGGAGTCTTCAGAACAGGCTGCTCGACCAGTATTAAATCCTGTGGTTTTCGCAGCTACAGGGGTGTCGCAAGTTCCACCTCCAGGCAAGATGTTTGTCTCTCCAGAGCTCCGTTCAAATCTCCTGTCCTGGGCTCATACGTCCAAATTTAATGGTCACCCTGGGGTTCTCAAGACTTTTAAGTTCCTGTCCCAAACGTATTGGTGGCCTCGAATGAAAACAGATATTCAAGAATTTATAGCTTCATGTCCCAAATGTGCTCAGCATAAAGTTTCTCGTCAGGCTCCCGCAGGCCAATTGTTACCCAATTCCATTCCCAGGCGCCCTTGGTCTCACTTATCGATGGATTTTATTTCAGATCTCCCTCCATCCAAAGGGTATGACACCATCTGGGTAGTAGTCGATAGGTTCTCAAAAATGGCGCACTTCATTCCACTCATGGGGTTACCCTCTGCTCCAAAATTGGCACAGTTGTTTTGTCACGAAATATTTAGGTTACATGGACTTCCAACAGAAATTATATCTGACCGAGGTGTACAATTTGTGGCCAAGTTCTGGAGGGCTCTGTGTTCAGTGCTACAAGTAAAACTGAAATTCTCTACGGCCTATCACCCTCAAACAAATGGGCAGACAGAGAGGGTAAATCAAGAGCTTGAGACCTATTTGAGACTGTAAATTTCTTCTTCACAGGATGACTGGGTAGAATTATTGCCCTGGGCAGAGTTTGCTCATAATTTTCGTTATCATACTTCTACAGATACAACTCCTTTTTTCGCAGTTTATGGACAGCATCCTAGAGTACCTGATTTCCAAGAGTTACCCGTCATAGATGTGCCTGCGGCTGCTTCTGCTCTTCAGCGGTTCGCTCAAATTTGGAAGAAGATTCATTTATCTCTTAAAAAAGTTTCTCAACGGTATAAGATATTTGCTGATCGAAAGAGACGAGCAGTTCCTAGTTTAAAACCGGGCGACAAAGTCTGGTTATCTACCCGAAATCTCCGTCTCAGAGTTCCATCAATGAAATTTGCTCCACGGTTTATTGGGCCATTCCCGGTGGAAAATGTTATTAACCCAGTGGCTTATAAGTTAAAACTGCCTGCTTTTTTGAAAGTTCCCAACTCATTCCATATTTCTCTCCTCAGACCACTAATTCTCAATCGTTTCCAGAGAACGCTTCCAGCAGCTCCAAAGGTACAAACTCATCGGGGCGTGGAATACGAGGTGGAAAAGATCTTAGACTCTCGACATCGTTATGGTAATTTGCAATACCTGATTGACTGGTCTGGATATGGTCCTGAAGAGGAGTTGGGTAAACGCCACGGATGTCCATGCTCCACGGTTGGTTCAAGCCTTCCACAGACTCTTCCCTGCCAAGCCTCGTGGGTGTTCGGTGCCCACCCATAAAGTAGGGGGTACTGTCAGGAATCGGCGCTCTGCTACGTCTCACCTACCAGCGCGCTGGTGTGCAGGCCTCCGGAGGTCATGGTCCCAGTCGCGGCTACATGTGTGTATAGACCGCAAGCGTCATCTTCCGCATTGCTGAGTACCCCTGAGTCCGGTCCTGTGTGCATTCTGCTGTGTGCGGGCGTCCTGCCTGTGTGGTCGTTGCCATGACTCCTGCACTCAGCTGATCCTGGTGTGCAATCCTGCACTGTGTCTCCACCCAGAGTTCAGTGACCAATCACTGCAGAGCCATGGGTATAACTCCCAGTCCGTGGCTCACTCACATTGCCTCAGACAACGAGTCACATACGGTGTGCCTTGTTCTCCGGACTCCTGTGTTCCTGTTTCCAGCGATTCCCCGTGGTTACCTCCTGTCATCTCATCTCACTTCAGCTCTCCTGTTTTCTGCAGACTTCATCCACAGCCTGTTACCAGCTCATCAAGCAGTAAGAGACTCTCCTCAGGTGTTGCATTCATTACTACCTGTGCACTGCTAATTGCATACCATCTGTGCATCTCTGCAAGTATTTCATCTCATTTCATAGAGACTGTCTCCTGCTTGGGCCTAGTGCGGCCATAAGGACTTTGCTATACAGTGACTGTGTGTTTTTCAAGTTTTACCGGAGTTCTGTTTATTTCATTTACATTCAGCATCAAGTCACTTTATATTTCTGTTGCAAGAGACTTTTCAGTTGTTTTGGATTCAATTACCAATCACTGTTACTTTATTGCCTGGTTTCAGTTTATCATTCACTGCTATACCATCTACTCTGTGATACCTGTGTAATAAACATCAGCGCTTATGCGCCGGACTTTCATATTGCCTCTCCGCTTTGTACATCGCACCAACACTGACCCACTAGTGCCCCCACCGGGGACAGACAAAACCCAGAGACCTGACATTACCAAGGTGCATGAGAGTTGACCGACATGCTACAAGGCTGAAATTCCCTGTCAAATTGATCCCGATTGATACCAGACGTGTGTCTAAAATGACAGTTCATCCAGTCTAGCTGCTGTCCGTGCTGCACATGGCGGTTACTCTGGTTATTAGCTTGTGGTCATAATAATGTGACTTGACCCTGTATAGGGTTTTCTTTTTATATGTAGAAACTTTGGTGGATTATAGTCAACGGCATTATCTTTTCTTGTTGAGTATAAGATATACTAACTACTACTTGTACAGAGGTCCTCATAATTCCTTCCCCGTTTCCCTTCATTTTGAGAGTATATTACTCTGTATGAGGTTAGTATTTTTCCCATTGTATATACAGTCCTGATACACTTAGACTGACATAAACGCTCACATACACAGCCAGACACGTGCATATTATACGTTTATAGGGCAGATGTATTAACCTGAAGGCATAAGGAAGTAATAAATCAGTGATAAGAGCTGATTGGCTTGTGCGTTTAACTGTTAATTTACATATTGGAGCTAATTGGCTGGTGCATTTATCACTGGTTTATCACTTCCTTATGTCTTCTCTAGGTGAATACATCTGCCCCCATGTTCCGTATGCAATATAACATTTTTGCCATGAAAATATAATGACCCTGCTAACCTTTACGCTTTTACATATCCGCTTTCTTACAGGACAATTAAGCAAGATACCCACTAAGAATAGTAGAAGACGTTATAGAAATGGAAATTGTTCTCTGATCAAGCCAACTAATTACGGAATTTCTTCTTACACATCTGGAGGGGTCGATCACAAAAGCTGCTCTTATTTTCTGTACAGAAGAAACATTCAACTCATTTGTTTCTCACCTAATACAGGATGAGTTTCATAGAAGAGAAACCACATCTGTGTTTTGAGTGTGACAAATGCTTTACACGTAAATCAGAGCTTCTCATACATCAGATGAGTCGCACAGGAGAGAAACCATTTACATGTTCTCACTGTAGCAAGTGTTTTATCCAGAAGACATCTCTTGTTATACATCAGATTAGACATGCAGCAGAGAAACCACATCTGTGTTCTGAGTGTGACAAAGGCTTTACACGTAAATCACAGCTTCTGAAGCATCAGATGAGTCACACAGGAGAGAGCCCATTTACATGTACTGAATGCAGCAAGCGTTTTACCCAAAAGTCACATCTTGCTATACATCAGAGGAGTCACACAGGAGTGAAGCCATTTACATGTTCTGAATGTAACAAATGTTTTACCACTAATATGCAACTTGTTGGACATCTGAGGAGTCACACAGGAGAGAAACCATTTAACTGCTCTGAATGCAGCAAATGTTTTTCCAGTAAGTCACATCTTGTTACACATCAGAGGAGTCACACAGGAGTGAAACCATTTAAATGCTCTGAATGCAGCAAGGGTTTTACCAAAAAGACACATCTTGTTATACATCAGAGGATTCACACAGGAGAGAAACCATTTACATGTTCTGAGTGTAGCAAGTGTTTTGCTCGTAAGGTACATCTCATTAGACATCAGATGAGTCACACAGGAGTGAAACCATTTAAATGTTCTGAATGCATTAAGTGTTTTACCTGCAAGCGACAACGTGAAAGGCATCAAAGGATTCATACAGGAGAGAAACCATTTAAATGTTCTGAATGCAGCAAGTGTTTTACCCTCCAGCCACATCTTGTGCGTCATCAGAGGATTCACACAGGAGAAAAACCATTTAAATGCTCTGAATGTAGCAAGTGTCTTTCTTCCGAGCGGCAACTTCTTTCACATCAGATGATTCACACAGGAGAGAAACCATTTAAATGTTCTGCTTGCAGCAAGTGTTTTACACAATTGTCTAGTTTTGTTAGACATCAGAGGCTTCACAAAGGAGAAAAACCATTTAAATGCTCTGAATGTAGCAAGTGTTTTTCTTTCAAGTGGCAACTTGTTTCACATCAGAAAACTCACACAGGAGAGAAGCCATTTAAATGTTCTGAATGTAGCAAGTCTTTTACACAATTGTCTAGTGTTGTTAGACATCAGATTATTCACACAGGAGAAAAACCATTTAAATGCTCTGAATGCAACAACTGTTTCAAGACAAAGAAAACGCTTATTAATCACATGGGGAGTCACCCTGAGTTACTGAATGTTTCATGTGTTTCATGAGTCGGTATCACTACAATATGCAGCCCAGGGAGTTTCAATTAATTTTCTGAATGTGGCAAGTGTTTTATTTAAATCAGTTTAGATAAAGACAGAGAGGTCTGACAAGTGGACTTGAGGGCATTTTCCATCTGGGACAGGCTAATTGTTGGGAACTAGCGGCCTTACTCAGCATGGATCACTATTGAGACTGAAATTGCAATTGTCTCAAAACTACTACTGCTAAAAAGGGCATGTGAAGAGTCTCCCTGTAAGGTCAAAGATGCCCACTGATGCAATTGTATGCATTTGCAAAATTGCAATCCATACGTAGAAACGGAGTACCGTTGGCAGTTGACCCACGCCGTACTCATAATAATGTAATTGCAGACACATTCGTGCCATGTGTTTATTTGCAGCAATTGCAGCTAGTCAGATACTCCGCAAAAATGTCCATGACATGCCTGCATGTTCCCAACCACTCCCCCCAAATGCCATGTTAACACCCCCGAATGACCCTTCCATCAATCACTTTGCGATCGCATTTCACTGAGGCTGCGATAGCATTTTAGCCTTCGCACGCGGCTAATGCATTCACAGTGCATGCACAGTCTGCTGATTGGCCGATTTGCAATTTAGTGATCCAAGCTTAATGAGACCCTAGAATTGCATTATAATAGACAATGGTGCTGCCTTTACTGAGCTCTGTAATATGCAGCCGTTCTCGCCCAGGTGCTGGGACTAGTAGAGGAAAGAGCATTCTATCCAGTAGAGCGTTCCAGCATCTCCTCTAAGGGATTCCTTCTAGGACTGGCAGTGCTAGGAGTATTGGATATTTCTACAGAAACCCTGCACATTGTCATGTCACCCTACAGGACACCTCTGCTCTCATACCTTTTTATTCTTTCCCTGACACATTTATTGCTGCCTTATCTCGCGCTATTTTGAATACTAAGGGGGGGATTTAAATGCTTGAAAAATCGGTTGGGTGTCTGTCTATTAGATAGGATAAAACATGCACCCAACTGACTTTTCAAACAATTGAATATACCCCTATGTATTATATTGTTAAATGGTGCAACTAAGAAACTGGTCACCTGTATCCCATAGTAACTGATCATTACAACATTTGTTAGCCTGCTGACACTAGATAGCTAATAGCTGATATCTGGTTGCTGTGGGTTACAGCTTATCCTTGCTTTTCACACCATGTTATTAAATAAGTCCCAAAGTAGAAAGTAAGAACAAAATATATTGATCCAATATAAGTCCCAAGGAGAGCACATTGTGTACCAGGCTAATAATAAAGATCCTAAACTTTTTTTTAAACTAGTATAGTAAAAATACACACAATGCTATGACATAGTACATGGTGATATAACTCAGACAGATCTGTCCTGCTTGTAGACTAAGGACCGTGTTCATATAATATCTGCAAAAAAAACATATTGCTAGCAACTGTCCTCATAACACTTAAAAGAGAGGGGAAGGGGCCACAGCTAACTTGCCGGGATATTCAAGAAAATGAAACAAGTACATTTACAGAGGAGAAGGTCCTAACAGAACTCTCAAAGCTGAAAGTGGACAAATCTATGGGGCCAGATGGGATACATCCAAGGATACTAAAAGAACTTTAAGAGGTGCTGGTAGCACCATTGACAGAATTATTCAACCAGTCATTAGCTACAGGAGTAATTCCAGAGGACTGGAAAAGAGCAAATGTAGTCCCACTGCACAAAAGTGGAAGCAAGAAAGAGGCAAACAACTACAGACCAGTGTGTCTTACATCAGTAGTAGGGAAATTGATGGAAACACTCTTAAAGAGTTGTAGATTATCTCAAATCCAGCAATTTACAGGATCCCAATCAGCATGGATTCACTGGGGGGGAGATCAAATCGTATTGACTTTTTTGACTGTGTGACTAAAGTGATGGATAAAGGTGGAGCCATGGATATAGCTTATCTATACTATACTGTTCCACATCGCAGACTGCTAAATAAACTTGGAAAGTTGGGATTGAATACTAGGGTTATTGAATGGATAAGATCTTGGTTGCAGGATAGAAAACAGAGTTGTGGTAAATGGAGTGCATTCACAGGAGGGAAATGTTACCAGTGGAGTACCCCAGGGATCTGTACTTGGACCAGTGCTTTTTTAATATATTTATTGGTGACATTGCAAATGGCATTAAAGGGAACGTATGCCTTTCTGCCGATGACACAAAGGTATGCAACAGGGTAGACACACCAGGTGGGGTAAAACAAATGACTGAGGATCTAGGTAGACTAGAGGAATGGTCAAGATTGTGGCAATTACAGTTTAATACCCAAAAATGCAAAATCATGCACTTGGCTCTCAAAAATCCAAGGGCTGAATATAGTATTAATGGCACTATACTGGAAACTACTGAGGAGGAAAGGGATCTAGGAGTCACTATTTCAGGTGACTTAAAGGCAGGTAAGCAATGTGACAAAGCAATGAGAAAGACTACTCAGATGCTTCGTTGCATTGGGAGAGGGCTCAGCAGCACAAAGAAAAGTAATGTCACTGTATAGGTCATTGGTACGGCCTCATCTAGAATACTGTGTTCAATTCTGGAGGCCATATCTTCAGAAGGATATTAATACATTAGAGACTGTACAAAAGAGCGCAACTAAAATGGTGCATGGCCTACATCACAAAACATACCCAGAAAGCCTAAAAAAATCTCAATATGTATAGTATGGAGCACAGAAGGGAAAGGGGGGATATGATAGAAACTTTCAAATCAAGGGTTTTAACAAAGTCCAGGAGGGAAACATTCTGCATATGAAGAGAAGCAATAGGACACGAGGACATGCACTGAGACTGGAGGGGGGAGGTTCAAGAGAAATATGAAGAAAATTACTTCACAGAAAGGGTAGTGGACAAGTGGAATAGCCTCCCATCAGAGGTGGTAGAGGCTAAGACAGTAGAGCAATTTAAACATGCATGGGATAGACATAAGGATATCCTTACAAAGAAATAAGGATCAAATAAGGTTTGAGATAAAAATATGGTTAAATAAAAGGGCGGACTAGATGGGCCAAGTGGTTCTTATCTGCTGTCAAAGTCTGTTTCTATGTTTGTTGAATAAAAACTGATCTAAATAAATGTTTCAGTTTTTTGATTGTAGAACTAAAGTATTTCTTTATTAAATTATTTTGTTTATTGTCAGGATCCATCACATGATCGGATTCCAGAATTTGGTATTTCTCAAATTGCATGTGGTATCATTGTATTTCTCTAACGTCCTAGTGGATGCTGGGAACTCCGTAAGGACCATGGGGAATAGCGGGCTCCGAAGGAGGCTGGGCACTCTAGAAAGATCTTAGACTACCTGGTGTGCACTGGCTCCTCCCACTATGACCCTCCTCCAAGCCTCAGTTAGATTTCGTGCCCGGCCGAGGTTGGATGCACACTAGGGGCTCTCCTGAGCTCTTAGAAAGTTATAGTCTTAGAATTTGTTAATTTCAGTGAGACCTGCTGGCAACAGGCTCACTGCAGCGAGGGACTAAGGGGAGAAGAAGCGAACTCGCCTGCTTGCAGCCGGATTGGGCTTCTTAGGCTACTGGACACCATTAGCTCCAGAGGGATCGACCGCAGGCCCAGCCTTGATGTTCGGTCCCGGAGCCGCGCCGCCATCCCCCTTACAGAGCCAGAAGCAAGAAGATGGTCCGGAAAATCGGCGGCATGAAGACTCTGTCTTCACCAAGGTAGCGCACAGCACTGCAGCTGTGCGCCATTGCTCCTCTCACACACTTCACACTCCGGTCACTGAGGGTGCAGGGCGCTGGGGGGGGCGCCCTGAGGCAGCAATAAAAACACCTTGGCTGGCTAAAATACCTCAATATATGGCCCCAGGGGCTATATATGAGGTAAATACCCCTGCCAGAATTCCATAAAAAACGGGAGAATAGGCCGCGAAAAAGGGGCGGAGCCTATCTCCTCAGCACACTGGCGCCATTTTTCCCTCACAGCTCGGCTGGAGGGAAGCTCCCTGGCTCTTCCCTGCAATTCTACAGTACAATAAGAGGGAAAAGAGAGGGGGGGCATTAAAATTGGCACTGTATACAGTATATTATATAAAAGCTATTAGGGACATAACTCAGTTAGTCCCTGTATGTGTGTATATATATATATATATATATATATATATATATAGCGCTCTGGTGTGTGCTGGCATACTCTTACTCTGTCCCCCCAAAGGGCTTTTGTGGGTCCTGTCCTCGTTTAGAGCATTCCCTGTGTGTCTGCGGTGTGTCGGTACGGCTGTGTCGACATGTTGAATGAGGAGGCTTATATGGTGACAGAACAGAGGCCGATATATGTGATGTCGCCCCCTGTGGGGCCGACACCAGAGTGGATGGATAGGTGAAAGGTATTAACCGACAGTGTCAACTCCTTACATAAAAGGGTGGATGACGTAACAGCTGTGGGACAGCCGGCTTCGCAGCCCGCGCCTGCCCAGGCGTCTCAAAGGCCATCAGGGGCTCAAAAACGCCCGCTCTCTCAGATGGCAGACACAGATGTCGACACGGAGTCTGACTCCAGTGTCGACAAGGTGGAGACATATACACAATCCACTAGGAACACCCGTGACGTGATCCCGGCAATAAACAATGTGTTATACATTTCTGACTTTAACCCAAGCACCTCTAAAAATGGGTTTTAGGTTTGGGGAGAAAAAACAGGCAGTGTTTTGTTCCCCCATCAGATGAATAAATGAAGTGTGTGAAAGCGTGGGTTCCCCCGTTAAGAAACTGGTAATTTATAAAAAGTTACTGATGGCGTACCCTTTCCCGCCAGGTGGATAAGTTACGCTGGGAGATATCCCCTAGGGTGGATAAGGCGCTCACACGTTTGTCAAAAAAGGTGGCACTGCCGTCTTAGGATACGGCCACTTTAATAGGTACCTGTTGATAAAAAACAGGAGGCTATCCTGAAGTCTGTATTTACACACTCAGGTACTAGACTGAGACCTGCAGATAGTGCTGCTGCAGCGTGGTCGGTGACCCTGTCAAACAGGGATACTAGTTGGCAAACATAAAAACATATTAAAGACGTCGTCTTATATATGGGGGATGCACAGAGGGATATTTTGCCGGCTGGCATCCAAAATAAATGTAATGTCCATTCTGTCAGGAGGGTATTAGAGACCTGTCACTGGACAGGTGATGCTGACTTAAAAAGCGCATAGAGAGCCTTATAAGGGTGAGGAATTATTTGGGGATGGTCTCTGGGACCTCGTATCCACAGCAACTGCTGGGAAGAAATAATTTTACCTCAGGTTTCCTCACAGACAAAGGTACAGTCCTTTCGGCTTCAGAAAAGCAAGCGGGTCAAATGGCGCTTCCTTTCTGTACAGAGACAAGGGTAGAGGGAAAAAAGCTGCACCAGTCAGCCTGTTCCCAGAATCAAGATTATTCCCCCGCCTCCTGTGAGGCCACACCATGACGCGGGTGCTCCACAGGTGTAGCCAGGTACGGTGGGGGGCCGTCTCAAAAATTTCAGCAATTAGTGGGCTCGCTCACAGGTGGATCCCTGTTTCTTTCAAGTAGTATTTCAGGGGTACAAGCTGGAATTCGAGATGTCTCCCCCCAGCCGTTTCCTAAAATATGCCTTGCTGACAACTCCCTCAGGCAGGGAGGCTGTGCTAGAGGCAATTAATAAGCGGTATTCCCAGCAGGTAATACTCAAGGTGCCCCTACTTCAACAAGGACGGGGTTACTATTCCACACGGGTTGGGGTACCGAAACCGCATGGTTCGGTGTGACCCATTTTATATTTAAAATCCTTGAACACAAAAATTCAAGTTCAAGATGGAATCGCTCAGGGCGGTTATTCCAAGCCTGGACGAGGGGGATTACATGGTATCCTGGGACATCAAGGATGCTTACCTGCATGTCCCCATTTACCATCCTCGCCAGGAGTACCTCAGATTTGTGGTACAGGATTACCATTACCAAGTCCAGACACTGCCGTTTGGACTGTACATGGCACCGAGGGTGTTTTATCAAGGTAATGGCCGAAATGTTGATACTCCTTCAAAAAAAGGGAGTTGTAATTATCCCGTACTTGGACAATCTCGTTATAAGGGCGAGGTCCAAGGAGCAGTTGGTAGTCGGGGTAGCACTATTTTGGAAAGTGCTACAACAGCATGGTTGGATTCTAAACAGTCCAAAGTCACAGCTGGTTCCTATGACACGTCTACTGTTCCTGGGGATGGTTCTGGACATAAACCAGAAATAGTGTTTCTCCCGGAGGAGAAAGCCAAGGAGTTGTCATCTCTAGTCAGAGACCTCCTGAAGCCAAAATAGGTAGCGGTGCATCATTGCACGCGAGTCCTGGGAAAAATGGTAGCTTCCTACGAAGCAATCCCATTAGGCAGGTTCCATACAAGAACTTTTCAGAGGGACCTGTTGGACAAGTGGTCCGGATCGCATCTTCCGATGCATAGGCTGATAACCCTGTCTCCAAGGACCAGGGTATCTCTACTGTGGTGGCTGCAGAGTGCCCATCTTCAAGAGGGCCGCAGGTTCGGCATACAGGACTAGGTCCTAGTGACCATGGATTCCAGCCTTTGAGGCTGGGAGGCAGTCACACAGGGAAGAAATTTCCAGGGACTTTGGTCAAGTCAGGTTATTTCCCTACACATAAATATTCTGGACCTGAGGGCCATTTACAATGCCCTGAGGCCGGCAAGGCCTCTGCTTCAAAACCAGCCGGTACTGATCCAATCAGACAACATCACGGCAGTCGCCCATGTAAACCAACAGGGCGGCACAAGAAGCAGGATGGCAGAAGCCACAAGGATTCTCCGATAGGCGGAAAATCATGTGTTAGCACTGTCAGCAGTGTTCATTCCCGGAGTGGACAACTGGGAAGCAGATCTTCTCAACAGGCACGACCTCCACCCGGGAGAATGGGGACTTCCTCCAGAAGTCTTCCAATAGGATTGTACACCATTGGGAAAGGCCACAGGTGGACATGATGGCGTCCCGCCTCAACAAAAAGCTATAAAAGATATTGCACCGGCTCAAGGGACCCTCAGGCGATAGCTATGGACGCTCTGGTAACACCGTGGGTGTACCAGTCGGTTTATGTGTTCTCCCCTCTGCCTCTCATACCAAAGGTACTGAGAATAATAAGAAGGCGAGGAGTAAGAACGATACTCGTGGATGGCCAAGAAGAGCTTGGTACCCAGAACTTCAAGAATTTATATCAGAGGACCCATGGCCTCTGCCACTCAGACAGGACCTGCAGCAGCAGGGGCCCTGTCTGTTCCAAGACTTACCGCGGCTGCGTTTGTCGGCATGGCGGTTGAACGCCGGATCCTGAAGGAAAAGGGCATTCCGGAGGAAGTCATTCCTACGCTTACTAAAGCCAGGAAAGAGGTTACAGCAACTCATTATCACCGCATATGGCGAAAATATGTTGCATGGTGTGAGGCCGAAAGGGCCCCAACAGAGGAATTTCAACTAGGTCGATTTCTGCATTTCCTGCAAGCAGGAGTGACTATGGGCCTTAAATTGGGTTCCATTAAGGTACAGATCTCGGCTCTGTCGATTTTCTTTCAAAAAGAACTAGCTTCAGTACCTGAAGTTCAGACATTTTATAAAAGGAGTGCTGCAGAGTCAGCCCCCGTTTGTGCCTCCTGTGGCACCTTGGGATCTCAACGTGGTGTTGAGTTTCTTAAAATCACATTGGTTTGAACCACTAAAAACCGTGGATCTGAAATATCTCACGTGGAAGGTGGTTATGTTATTGGCCTTGGCTTCTGCCAGGCGAGTATCAAAGTTGGCGGCTTTGTCTTGTAAAAGCCCTTATTTGATTTTCCATATGGATAGGGCAGAATTGAGGACTCGTCCCCAGTTTCTCCCAAAGGTGGTGTCAGCGTTTCACCTGAACCAGCCTATTGTGGTGCCTAGGCTACTAGGGACTTGGAGGACTCCAAGTTGCTAGACGTTGTCAGGGCACTGAAAATATATGTTTCCAGAACGGCTAGAGTCAGAAAATCTGACTCGCTGTTTATCCTATATGCACCTAACAAGCTGGGTGCTCCTGCTTCTAAGCAGACTATTGCTCGTTGGATTTGTAGTACAATTCAGCTTGCACATACTGTGGCAGGCCTGCCACAGCCAAAATCTGTCAATGCCCATTCCACAAGGAAGGTGGGCTTATCTTGGGCGGCTGCCCGAGAGGTCTCGGCTTTACAACTTTGCCGAGCAGCTACTTGGTCAGGGGCAAACACGTTTGCAAAATTCTACAAATTTGATACCCTGGCTGAGGAGGACCTGGAGTTCTCTCATTCAGTGCTGCAGAGTCATCCGCACTCTCCCGCCCGTTTGGGAGCTTTGGTATAATCCCCATGGTCCTTACGGAGTTCCCAGCATCCACTAGGACGTTAGAGAAAATAAGAATTTACTCACCGGTAATTCTATTTCTCGTAGTCCGTAGTGGATGCTGGGCGCCCATCCCAAGTGCGGTTTATCTGCAATACTTGTACATAGTTATTGTTAACTAAATCGGGTTATTGTTGAGCCATCTGTTGAGAGGCTCTATTGTTTCATACTGTTAACTGTGTTTCATATCACGAGTTGTACGGTGTGATTGGTGTGGCTGGTATGAGTCTTACCCGGGATTCAAAATCCTTCCTTATTGTGTACGCTCGTCCGGGCACAGTACCTAACTGAGGCTTGGAGGAGGGTCATAGTGGGAGGAGCCAGTGCACACCAGGTAGTCTAAGATCTTTCTAGAGTGCCCAGCCTCCTTCGGAGCCCGCTATTCCCCATGGTCCTTACGGAGTTCCCAGCATCCACTACGGACTACGAGAAATAGAATTACCGGTGAGTAAATTCTTATTTTTCTGTGTGGTAAATGTTATTTCTTGAATTACATGTCATTCTGCATGTAACAGGTCTCCTCTGCTAGGTTGTAAATGGACTGTTGACATAACTTCAAGTGGGCTAAGAGGTTATCGCTCTCCCCAGGAGTGCATCTAACCAGACCCCAACAATAAAATGGGAGGAGAAATTTATGTTGAGCAGATAGTGAACTCTTATCCTGTACCAGTCATAAATGTTTGGGGGGTGGAAGACTGTATCATTCAGGTATAATCTTCAAACAACCTGGTCACTAAGGTCAGAGATAATTACGCAAAGGGTAATGGAATGTTTGTGTCCAACTATCTCCCTGAATATGCGTGTTCATTCCTTAGGAAAAATTGGCTATCGTATACCGGGAATACATCATATCTCTTCACCTGTGAAATCCCCCTACAACAGGATTCTAAATTTGTGTGTAAGTTTAGGCTTCCGAATTATTGAATTAATGAGCGGCAGCATGTAGTTAAGTATGAGGATTTCTTGCTGCAAATTGTCATCATGAGGTGGCATCCAGTGAGAGATTGGATTCTATAATGTCCAGGATACAGAGAGGCTTCACTCATCCAGCGTTGACAATTCAGGTGATCTGAGCGTTGGTCCTTTTTCTACCCTTTTTATTTTTTGAGATTGCAATTACTTGTGTGACTATTTACTATATTATTGTAACTTTCTTTATTCTGCAACAATAAACTTTGAAGTTTTTACTTAAATTAAATTCTCTTAATTTTAGATCTGGTTGTGTTTTTACACCAAAGCCTCTAGAGGCTCATGTAACCTAATTTTTATGTATTAATAATTTTGTGTGCAGGTGAGAGCAGAAGCTCACCCTAGGCGTGGTCCCTCAAAGTCGCTTGGCCTGGCTGGTGCAGCGACTGATACTTTTGGTGCCAGTTACTGCGTAGATTTATAACACACGCTGAGGTAATCAGTAAGGTGTCACAGGCAGCATTCTCAGATTGGTGTATCTGAAGAATCACCGCCCCAGAATCATGACAACGGTGGCTGGACTTTTACTTACTGCAGAAAGTAATAGTGTAAAGTTGGACTCTGATGTGAACGGATGAGGCCCATGGAAGTTGCCTAAAAGTTGGATCTATATTTACAGATGGTTCTAAAAGTATGAGAAAAAGCCAGACCAAGTGGTGTTGCTGCAGCTTATAGAGCAGTTCAATACAAGAGTGGTTGCTACTATTGAACGAGAGGCTGCAGAGTGGGAAGCAGCGCAGGTACCAGTTGGAGCTAGCTGAATGTAACCGGCTGGCAGCCTGTAGCTGGAGCTGCAAGTTACCACAGACCCCATTCTTTTACACGTTGGAGAAGCAACAACCCAGCCTACACATGTTCAACACTAGGAAAAGGTACTGCTGATAACTATACTCAGTGGGGACATTGCTACTGAGATATTGCATCCTAAGTGTTAAGAAAATTGTGTCTGTGGGAGGTGTGGATGGGTAACACCCAGAGGTACCTAAGGCTCGGGTGTACCTGGAATGGGGAGTTGGAAGAGGAACCCGGGATGTTGGGGTGCTAGACAATTTATCTGCTACTGTACGGCTGGGAACTGAACTTGGAAAAATGTGCACTGCCTATGTAAGCGAAAATGATGTTAATGATACAGTGTTACTAGCTAACGCTTCTTTTCCTCAGGTCACCACTGCTGATATGCACTACATTAATGCAAATGTAGGTGATGTTAAGAGTGTTACAGACCTGTGTGTCACAATGCATGTCCTAATGTAGAGTTGTGTGATGTATCATTACCAGATAATACTGCAAATGTACTGTTATCAGGTTGGGGAGAATACTGTATGCAACCAGGTATCTCAGGCAACTCCTGTGCTAGCAGTCATGACACGCAGGGTGGCAGCCCAGAAAAGCTGTGATTTAACCCCTTCAAGTGTGGAGGATGGCTCACTAGCAAGAGACCCCCCTCCCTCCCTATAGAAGTTGCAAGCTCAGATACTGTCCTTGTGGAGGGGGGCCCATCACCTGCCTTGTTTCCCCACACTGATCAGCTACTCAGCAGGGAGACATTCAAGGCATGACAACAGACTGACCCTAGCTTTGTCTCTGTGCAGGAGCGAGTCACTGAAGCAACCCTGGGAAATAAATCAGAATGGATTTTGTTAAAAATGGACTGTTATATCATGAGCCCAATGTCTCAGGTGTGCATGAGGATCAGGGTCCTAGCAGACAGTTGGTTGTTCCCCTGGCCTATAGGGAAGGGTTACTGAAAATAGCACATGAAATTCCCTAAGCAGGCACAGAATCCGGGATAGAGGTGGACAGAGATTTCACTCTGTTCAGCTAATGAGAAGTAATGTCATTACTTATGCAATTATACTTGCTAACCACATTCTTTCCAGTACATGTTGTAATGATAAACTGCTTTCAGTTTAGCAAAGAATGTGGCAAACATATCAGTGTCAAAAATTGATGGGCATTTTATAGGCACTGCTGTACATGATATGGGTGGTCATTCCGAGTTGTTCGCTCGTTCCCGTTTTTCGCAACGCAGCGATTGGGTAGCAAATGCGCATGTGCATGGTACACAGCGCGCATGCACTAAGTACTTTCACACAAAACTTAGCTGATTTACACAAGCTCGAGCGACATTTTTTAATCGCTCGAGTGATCGTAGTGTGATTGACAGGAAGTGGGCGTTTCTGGGCGGAAACTGTCCGTTTTCCGGGAGTGTGCTAAAAAACGCAGGCGTGCCAGGTAAAAACGCAGGAGTGTCTGGAGAAAAAGGGGGAGTGGCTGGCCGAACGCAGGGCGTGTTTGTGACGTCAAACCAGGAACTAAACGGACTGAGGTGATCGCAGTCTAGGAGTAGGTCTGGAGCTACTCAGAAACTGCAGCAAATTATTTAGTAGCAGTTCTGCTAATCTTTCGTTCGCAATTCTGCTAAGCTAAGATACACTCCCAGAGGGCGGCGGCCTAGTGTATGCAATGCTGCTAAAAGCAGCTAGCGAGCGAACAACTCGGAATGAGGGCCACGGTTAATTTGACTATAATGATCCATGACCCTGTGAAGCCGCAAGGTGCTCAGCCAGAGCCATGTAAAAAGTGTGAGGTTGTGTTTAATCAGGATGAGACCTGGGGATAAGATGAATGGGGATAATCCTCATTTACAAGTGCCAGGAGGTAATATGAACAAGAGGTTTGGAAAAGAGTCTGATGCAAGTCATACCATTCAAATTCCCCTCTGTCCTGGCAGGGAGCAGCCAGGGAGGGCTGGAGCCCTTGAGAGAGAGCCACAGTAAGAAGCTGCAGAACCTCTGAGGGCGAGGGCCTATCAACCTTACCTTGAGGCTGAGCCAGGAAAGGAGTATGTTACACTCTTCAATAATGTATACAGGAGAGAGGTGCCAAAAATTGGGGTTACTGAGGGACAGCGGGCAGTGTCCCAGGCTGTTAGAAAAGGGCACGCACTTTCCATCCCTCTACCTCCCAGAGCAGAACCCATTAGGCTGGTTACCAGGGGTACTGTGGAGCCTGGTACAGATAGTCCGGCGTCAGAATCTTCCCTTGATTATTTGGAGATCGCTGGTGTAAAATAGGGACAGAGAGGCCTGGTCCCCAATTGATAATGTCTGACCCTATGCTGAACATGTTATGTCCCCAGTATGTTCTTGATGGGGAATGTAGAACTTCTGGGATGTCATATTCTGCAGATGGTCAGGTGTTCCCTTGTGCATCTGGTACTACTGTACAGAGAGTGGCTGTGTCAGAGTCTCCGCTTGCACAGGTGAAAGCCCCACTTATTGCACTGGCAACCCTGAATGATGACAATTTAAATATGGTGTCTGTCTGATGGTACTCTCTCTCCAGATGTAGGTAACGGGAGCAGAGGTATGTATGGAGGTGAGTGACCATAGTCTTGTGGAGATGGAGCAGAGTGACAAAGGCCCTAAGGGTGTGTACACATGGTGAGATGTTTTCTTTCGATTGTGACTATATAGTCAAAATCGCAAAGTGTTATGCCACTTTGCGATCCCGATTCGATCCCAATGCGCGGTCCCGCCAGGTCGGCATCACAAGAAAAGATAGACTGTGCAGGGAAGTCAATCCTTGCTAGATCGGTGTCCTATCTAGTTCATCTCACATATCAATGACATCTCACATAAGCCAAAATGGTAAGCACACATAGTCCATATCTCAAGAAAAGTTAGTCAAAATCAGTGGTGCTGGGCTCCGGGGAGTTCAAGGGAAATCGCAAGTGAAAATTGGGCATAGCAAGGATCTCACCGAGTGTATACATCCTAACTGTGACTTAGCCATAACACATACAATATCGGCAAGAGATAGCAAGCAGGGATCACAGTGTACGAAGGAGAGTGTTCCCATCACAAAACATATTTGCCCTGACATGTGGGATGTTAACCAATGCCCGCTATAGCGAGGAAGTGATACCCCTTTTCCACTAGTGTAGCACAGGTCGCAGCCGTGTCGCCTGACACGGCTGCGACCTGTGCTACAGCCCCCTGCAGACAGCGCTCACCAACCCGGTAATTGCCGGGTTGGTGATGCGGCATGGGCGGCGCTGGGAGATCACATGATCTCCGAGCGTCGCCTTCCCTATGCACTGTGAACGCGACACGGCTCCCGTTCACACTAGACAGCTAGGCTAGCTACCCGGGTAGGATTCCCGGATCACTCGATCCGGGAATTTGCCGGGAGACCCGTTTCCACTATGGAAAAATACGGGTATATGCGCACCCCCGCGGATTTACCCATGTTTAAAAAAGCTAGTGGAAAAGGGGTGTAACTGAGGTGCAGAGGGGACAGGTAGCGGACTCACTGCACATGTATTAGGCACCTTTCATGGGGAAACCAGAGATATGCCAGCTTGGCATGGGAGAGGTGAAATATCCAGGGCTCCGTGTAGGAGGGGGTGCCCTCCACCCACAACCAAAGTAGAGGCTATCACTGCATGACCTACCCCTAGGACTAAAAAGCAGGTAATGTCAATTTTAGGAACTGCAGGGTACTACCTAAGGATTTGTGCCACACTATAGCACACTAGCCAACCTTTTGACAGATTTGACACAAAAGGAATTGCCACAGGTGGCTAGCTGTACAGAGGATTGTGAGAAGGCCTTTAGAGTCTGCATTATTCAGTTCTCATCTTCAAACAACCTGCAATAAGCTGGTTAAAACAAGAAAAGTGGGGAGTGAGTGCAGCTGAGGGTATAACTATGGGCCTAATTCAGACCTGATCATAGCAACTTCGTTAGCAGATGGGCATGCAGGAGGGACAGATATAACGTGCAGAGAGAGTTCGAATTGGGTGGGGTGAGTTCAAACTGAAATCTAAATTACAGTGTAAAAATAAAGCAGCCAGTATTTACTCTGCACAGAAACAATATAACCCACCCAAATCTAACTCTCTGCACATGTTACATCTCCCCCCCTGCAGTGCACATGGCTTTGCCCATCTGCTAACAAAGTTGCTGCTATGGTCAGGTCTGAATTAGGCTCCATGTCTCTCCCTGAATATGTGTGTTCATTCCCTTGGGGGAAATCGGCTATCATATGCCGCGAATGCATCATATCTCTCCACCTGTGAAATCCCCAAAACAGGATCCTAAATTTGTGTTTAAGTTTAGGCTTCTGAATCATTTTCTTTTCTCTTACGTCCTAGAGGATACTGGGGTCCACATTAGTACCATGGAGGTATAGACGGGTCCACTAAGAGCCATTGGCACTTTAAGAGTTTGAGAGTGTGGTCTGGCTCCTCCCTCTATGCTCCTCCTACCAGACTCAGTTTAGAAAATGTGCCTGGAGGAGCCGGTCACAGCTAGGAGAGCTCTACAGAGCTTCTCTGGTAAAAAGTTTATTTGTAGAGTTTTTTATTTTACAGGGAGGCTGCTGGCAACAGCCTCCCTGCTTCGTGGGACTAAGGGGGGGGAGTAGTGTCGCCCTGCGGGGTCTGAGCCGCTATCTCCGCTGACAGGACACTGAGCTCCTGAGGGGATCGAACGATCCCCACTACAGGGGATCGCTCACCCTGGCAGCATGCCACCACCCCTTTACAGAGCCAGAAGATCAGTGGAGAGTGAGTCACCGGCCCCCCTAGCAAGCGGGGAGCCGATGTGAAGAAGGCGGCAACAGGGTATGGACTGCACTCTGGGGATCAGCGGGACATAGTGCGGCGCTGTGGGGGGCGCCCTGAGGCAGCACCTACACCCTACACTGACCTCTAAGCCTGTCAGGGTCCCAGGATCGCTGCCAGCATGATTCCTCAGGCCAGTATAATCTTCAGAAGAGCGGGAAGATAGCACCATTAAGGGGGCAGTGCTTTTCCTCAGAGCAGATCCAGCAGCGTTCAGCGCCATTTTCCTGCCTGCAGAAACGCTGTCAGTGAAGAGCAGTCCCTCCATATCAACTCCAGCTATCTATTACTGTACCAGGGGGTTGTAGAAGAGGTGGGAGGCTGTGTACAGACTGTGTAACCTATTAAGGTACACAGTCAGCGCTGGTTGGGGTCTCCCTATACCTTGAAAGCGCTGTGTGTTGGTTGGCTCCAATCTCTGTGTCTCTGCCATTCTTGGGGGTGAAACTCTGTCTAGCCTCTACTGTGTGTGTGTGGAGTGTTCGGGGTCTCCATTTAGCTATGTCCAGGGACTCTGTGTCATATGCAGCTGAGGATATGTGCTCTCAGGATGACCTCATTCCATGTAATCAGGATTGCACTGTTTTAGTGCAGATACAAACAAGGGAGCCTGAATGGTTATCCTCTATCAAATCTATAATTTCTCAGATTTCTACTAGGGTTGCACAGAATGTATCTGCAACTCAGGTTTTACAGAACTCTATGGCAGTTTGGTCTGGTTCTGTTCCCTCAAAGCCCCCCTCTGTAGGTTCCCACAAACATGCTCTTGCCCAGATTATGCAAGATGACACGGATACCGATTCTGACACGGCAGACGGTGATGGGGATGTGCTCAGGGGGGCCACATCGCTTGCTAAAGGGGTGCAGTTGATGATAGAGGCTATTAGGGATGTGTTGAATATTGCTGATACAACACCTGAGCAGGTTGTGGAAGCTTACTTCACTGACAATAAGAAAGCCTCGATAACCTTCCCTGCATCCAAAGAATGAAATGCTATTTTTGAGAAAGCATGGGAAAACCCAGAGAAAAAATTCCAGATCCCTAGAAGGGTTCTGGTTACTTTCCCCTTTCCTGAGGATAGGAAAAAGTGGGAAAACCCACCCATAGTGGACGTGTCTGAATCCAGACTCTCAAAAAAGGTGGTTTTACCTGTTCTAGGAGCTACCGCCTTAAAGGAGCCGGCTGATCGCAAAATTGATACTACGCTCAAATCCATATACACGACTTCCGGGGCAATACTATGTCCTACTATTGCCTGTGCATGGATTTCCAAAGCTATAGTAAAGTGATCAGGCACATTACTTGAGGATTTGGATACTATGGATAAAAGTGACGTAGAATTGTTTTACGTAACATTCAGGATTCTGCAGGATTATGGTGGAATCCATGAAAGACCTGGGTTCAGTGGCTGTAGGAATATCTTCCATGTCTGTCTCCGCTCGTCGAAGACTGTGGCTGCGACAGTGGTCTGCCGACGCGGAATCCAGGAGAGGTGTGGAGACCCTACCCTACACAGATCAGGCTCTCTTTGCTGAAGCTTTGGATGCGTTGATCTCCATGGCTACAGCGGCTAGTCACCTTTTCTTCCCTGAGCTGCACCTGTTACGAAGAAACCCTTTTCTTCAGCTGCATCACAGTCCATTCGGGTTGCTAAAACAAGAAAGGCCAAACTGTCTGGGGGCTGGACCACACAGCTGATTTCCACAAAAGGAGGTAACTGGACACATTGCAACGTCCATTCATAACCGTTACACCTCAACTTAATCCTCTTGAGTTTTAACAGTGCCTTCATCATTGACTGATACAAAGTTGCAATGCGCTGATCAGATACAACAGCACAGCTATTTAAGTGTATTGACCTTTCTCACAGGGGAAGATTGTATAATTAACTATTGCCAATTAAAACTGCTGGCCAGCGAGTAAAAGTTTATCCTATACTATATAGGGCTTTAATTATTTTATATTGTATATTTATTGATGCTATTTTAGTAGAATTTACTTAATAAATGTCTTCATATATTTTACATACCGGCTCTGTTTATATGTATAAGGTATTAAGCATGAACCCATGAGCGCAGTTCTCTTTTTTTGTTCAGTTGTCCCAGGAACAGAAGCCTGCTTCAGGTACACCAAAATCCTCAGCATGATGGTGGACTGCGCGCTCTGGAGGTGGGGCTGAGACTCAGACATTTCAGTCACGTCTGGGTGTTGTCTGGCCTGGATCCCTGGGTACAAGATATTGTTTCCAAGGGGTACCGGCTGGAATTTCAAGATCTCCCTCCTCACCGGTTCTTCAAATCAGGCTTGCCAGCTTTGCCGGCAGATAGGGCTGTTCTACAGTGAGCCATCCAGATGTTGGTGGAGGCACAGGTTATTGTACCAGTTCCTCCCTAGATGCAAAACAGGGCTTACTATTCGAACTTTTTCGTGGTACTGAAATCGGATGGTTCGGTCAGGCCCATTCTGAACTTAAAATCACTAAACCCCTTTCTGAGGGAGTTCAAGTTCAAAATGGAGTCTCTAAGGGCGGTGATATCAGGTCTGGAGGAGCGGGAATTCCTGGTATCAATGGATATCAAGGATGCATACCTCCACATTCCAATTTGGCAGCCGCATCAAGCTTATCTCTGATTCGCACTGTTGGACTGTCATTTTCAATTCCAGGCCCTGCCATTTGGCCTCTCCACAGCACCGAGGGAATTCCCCAAGGTGATGGTGGAAATGACGGTTCTCCTCCGCAGGCAGGGGGTGAACATAATTCCATATCTGGACGATCTGCTGATAAAGGCATCGTCCAAGGAGAAGCTTTTACAGTCCATAGCTCTCACGACTCAGCTTCTCAGGGAACATGGTTGGAACCTGAATCTTCCAAAATCACATTTGGAACCAACCAGGAGGTTGTCATTTCTGGGAATGATCCTCGACATGGAAGTGCAGAGGGTGTTTCTTCTAGAGGAAAAAGTGTTGGTGATACAAACAATGGTCCGGGATGTCCTGAAGCCAGGCCGGGTGTCAGTGCATTTGCCTTCTGGAGAAGATGGTGGCCTCTTACGAGAACTCTGCAGTACGGGAGATTTCATGCTCGGTCCTTCCAACTGGATCTCCTGGACAAATGGTCGGGATCTCATCTACACATGCACCAGAGAATAAGTCTTTTGCCGAAGGCCAGGATCTCACTCCTCTAGTGGCTGCAATTACCTCACCTTCTGGAGGGCCGCAGGTTTGGGATTCAGGATGCAAGTCTCCGGGGCTGGGGCGCAGTCACTCAAGGGGAAACTATCCAAGGAAGGTGGTCAAGTCTGGAAGCTTGCCTACCTATAAACATTCTGAAACTGAGAGCCGTCTACAATGGTCTTCTCCAAGCGGCCCATCTTCTGAGAAATCAGGCCATTCAAGTGCAGTCGGACAATGTAACGACAGTGGCTTACATAAACCAACAGGGCGGAACGAAGAGCAGAGCTGCAATGTCAGAGGTAACAAGAATCATCCTCTGGGTGGAAAAACACGTGTTGGCGCTGTCGGCAATCTTCATTCCGGGAGTAGACAACTGGGAAGCAGATTTCCTCAGCAGACACTATCTCCATCCAGGAGAGTGGGGCCTCCATCCGAAGGTGTTCACAGAGGTGACAAATCTTTGGGGTGTACCTCAAATAGACATGATGGTCTCTCGTCTCAACAAGAAGCTTCGTGGTATTGTTCCAGGTCGAGGAACCCGCAAGCCGTGGCGGTGGACGCCCTAGTGACTCCGTGGGTGTTCCAGACGGTATATGCGCTTCCTCCACTTCCAGTCATTCCAAAGGTTCTAAAACTCGCAAGGAAAACAAGAGTTCAGGTAATCCTCATTGCTCCGGACTGGCCAAGAAGGGCTTGGTACGTGGATCTTCTGGATGTACTGCTAGAAGAGCCAAGGCCTCTTCCTCTTCGGGAGGACCTGCTACTGCAGGGTCCGCTTGCTACGTTTGATGGCATGGAGGTTGAATGCCAGTTATTAGCTCGGAAGGGCATTCCAAACAAGGTTATTCCTACCCTGATACAGGCTAGGAAAGGAGTAACATCAAAACATTACTATCGCATTTGGAAAAAGTATGTGGCTTGGTGTAAATCCAAGAATTTTCCTACGGTGGAGTTTAACCTTGGAAAATGTTTCCTTTTCCTCCAGGCAGGTATGGATATGGGCCTGAGATTAGGTTCCGTAAAGGTCCAGATTTTGGCCCTATCCATTTTCTTCCAGAAACAGTTGGCTGTCCTCCCTGTGGTTCAGACCTTTTTGAGGGAGTTCTGCACATCCAGCCTCCTTTTGTGCAGTCTACGGCGCCCTGGGATCTTAACGTGGTGTTCCTCCAGTCGGACTGGTTTGAGCCTCTACACGAGGTTGAGGTCAAGTTTCTCACGTGTAAGGCTGTCACTTTGTTGGCCTTGGCTTCTGCTAGACATGTGTCGGAGTTGGGGGATTTGTCATGTAAAAGCCCCTACTTGATCTTCCATGAAGATAGAGCTGAGCTCCGGACACGTCCGCAGTTTCTTCCGAAGGTTGTGTCGGCATTTCATATCAACCAACCTATTGTGGTGCGAGGTGCTACTGACTCCTCAGTTTCATCAAAGTCCTTGGATGTTGTAAGGGCTCTGAAAATCTATGTGAAGAGGACTGCTCGTCACAGAAAACCGGACTCGCTGTTTGTCCTGTATAATCCCAAGAAACTTGGGTGTACTGCTTCTAAGCAGACAATCTCTCGCTGGATCGGGTTTACTATCCAGCATGCGTATTCTATAGCAGGATTGCCGTGTCCTACATCTGTTATGGCCCACTCTACTCGTAAGGTGGGTTCTTCCTGGGCGGCTGCCTGGGGTGTCTCGGCTTTACAGCTTTGCCGAGCTGCTACTTGGTCTGGGTCAAACATGTTTGCAAAGTTCTACAAGTTCAATACTTTGGCCTCTGAGGACCTAAAGTTTGGTCAGTCAGTTGTGCAGGAGCCTTCGCGCCCTCCCTCCCATTCTGGGAGCTTTGGTACATCCCCATGGTACTAATGTGGACCCCAGCATCCTCTAGGATGTAAGAGAAAATAGGATTTTAATTACCTACCGGTAAATCCATTTCTCGTATTCCGTAGAGCATGCTGGGTGCCCACCCAGCGCTTCGTGTTCCTGCAGTAGTTATTTAGTTCAGTACTGCTTAATTCTAGGTTAAGTACTGTTTTGTTACTTGGTAAGTAATCTTATTCAGCCGTTGCTGATGTTTCAAGCTAGTTAGCTTGGTTTGCCTTGTGTGTGAGCTGGTGTGAATCTCGCCACTATCTGTGTAAAATCCTTCTCTCAAAGATGTCCATCTCCTCGGGCACAGTTTCTAGACTGAGTCTGGTAGGAGGGGCACAGAGGGTAGAGCCAGCCCACACTTTCAAACTCTTAAAGTGCCAATGGCTCCTAGTGGACCCGTCTATACCCCATGGTACTAATGTGGATCCCAGCATCCTCTACGGACTACGAGAAAAGGATTTACCAGTAGGTAATTAAAATCCTATTTTATTTTTGTTTGAGATTGTACCATACTCTGTGTGTATTCTTAAAATATTCCTAATAATCTATGTAACACTTTTTGTAATTAAAGTTCCAAAGGATTCATGGAATTAAAATTCTAGTTCTGATTTGTGTTTCTTAAGGCCCAAAGCCTTGTGTGGCCCAAGTTACAGATTTTTTCCTAATGGGCCCTACTCACTGGCCGAGGTGCCCGACGGCCGATACGGCCGACGAGCGACCCGGCGGCGGGGGGGGGCAGTGACGGGGGGAGTGAAGCTTCTTCACTCCCCCCGTCACCCGGCTCCATAGACGTGCAGGCAAATATGGACGAGATCGTCCATATTGGCCTGCATGCACAGCCGACAGGAGACCAGCGATGAACGAGCGCGGGGACGCGCATCGTTCATCGCTTTAGTCTCCACACTGAAAGATATGAACGAGATCTCGTTCATTTATGAACGAGATCGTTCATATCTTTCAAAATATCGGCCAGTGTGTAGGGCCCATTAGTATTGCAGTGTGTTTGCAGGTAAGAGCAAAACTTACCATGCACTTCAGCGCTAAATAGACTTTTCTGGTGGCAGCAAATGTGTTTTTATAACCCCATGGGGTAAATTTACTAAGATGGGAGTTCTATTTGAGATGGGGTGTTGCCCATAGCAACCAATCAGATTCCAGGTATTATCTTCTAGAAGGTGCTAGATAAATGGGAAGTAGAATCTGATTGGTTGCTATGGGCAACATCCCATCTCAAATAGAACTCCCATCTTAGTAAATTTACCCCCATGTGTCCAAAGTGACCCCCACGTCACAGGCAGCGATTCTTGGTGTATCTGGAGAAGCGACCAGCAGGTCCGTGACATGTATTATTCTACATTTTAGAAGACTGAACTAAAAAAGATACTGAGGTGATCATGTAATGATGATAATCTGGCAAACAAGAATAAAAACCTCAAAGAAACATTTTTCATTATTAGCACTCAGCAAATGGATGACTTTTTATAGCTGGTGGTCAAATCTAAACAGCGTCTTTCTGCCAAACAGGGACTGCTCAGTAGGAGAGACACAAAGTATTCCCTGTTTGCTGTTGTCTTTCCTTGGGTGTAATTCAGAGTTAAATTTAGCACATATACAATCATTTACTCCGACATGCAGGTGGATGCCCAGCACAGGGCTAGTCCACCCCACATGTCAGGCCCCCCCCCCCGCACAGGAACAAAATCATTGCACGGCGGCAATGCTTTTGTATCTGACGAGTAGCTCCCTCCCAACGCAGCTCCTGCATGCTGGCAGGGACCTACTGGCTGTGTCCCAGGTCTCAGCGGCTGCAGCTGTCGTGCCCCCCCCCCTCAACGGTCCAGACAAACCCTTGTTGTCCAGACTGCACCCCACCAATGGCGTTCTAACGCTGGCAATCAGGCAGAGGCGATCACAATCAGGGAGATAATGCATCTCACTGGGCTCCCGGGTGCGCACGTGCAGTGCAGCTGCTGCGTGTGCGCACTCCACACAGTAATTCAGACTGCGATCTCTGCAGCGATCCAGTTTGAAATACCACCCTTGTCTCCTGTCCTCCAGAGAAACAAAGCAAACTAAAACAATTGTCCTGCCTCGAACAACTTGGTCAGCTTACAGATGTAGCCACGTTCATCTTTACTATACATGTGTTTTAGTCGCAGTATAAATCTAGCACAGGTTGGCATGGTAATACACAGATTCACCACTGGGTGGCGATTTCTCCACTAATGAAAACTGTGTAAATAAAGTTCTTCATGTAATACACGTCATTCTTGGTCCTTGCAATTTCAGCAGTTATGGCCCTCATTCCGAGTTGTTTGCTATTTTTTTCGTTCGCACAAGGTATGTGCAAAATAGCGAACATGTAGCAAAATTGCGAATATCCGCCCCAACCGGTATTTTGCTAGCTCGTTCGCAATATTACACAATGTGGGCGTATGCCAAATAACAGCGCAACAATGCGAAGGCATCGCATTAACACAAACCCCAACGTAAAAATACTAAGTTTTCGTAGATTTACACATTCTTCTTAAAAGTGCACATTTTTGCGGAAAAACGCACAACAATGGCCCTCATTCCGAGTTGTTCGCTCTGAGTTTTTCATCGCATCGCAGTGAGAATTCTCTTAGTGCGCATGCGCAATGTTCGCACTGCGACTGCGCCAAGTAACTTTACTATGAAGAAAGTAAGTTTACTCACTGCTTTTTCATCGCTCCGACGTTCGCATTGTGATTGACAGGAAATGGGTGTTACTGGGCGGAAACACAGCGTTTTATGGGCGTGTGGCTGAAAACGTTACCGTTTCCGGAAAAAACGCAGGAGTGGCCGGGGAAACGGTGGGAGTGCCTGGGCGAACGCTGGGTGTGTTTATGACGTCAACCAGGAACGAAAAGCACTGAACTGATCGCACAGGCAGAGTAAGTCTGAAGCTACTCAGAAACTGCTAACTCGTTTGTGATCGCAATATTGCGCATACATCGGTCGCACATTTAAGAAGCTAAGATTCACTCCCAGTAGGCGGCGGCTTAGTGTGTGTAACTCTGCTAAATTCGCCTTGCGAGCGATCAACTCGGAATGAGGGCCAATGTTTTTTTTTCTATTAAGTGAAATTACACCTTTCAGTTTAAAGTCCACAAGCCCTCCTCAATTACGATTCCAATTAGTGTAATGAATGATAATGGTCATGACCAATTAAGTCTTAAAAAAATACCTGAAGAACACTTTGTAGGCATAATTGGCCATCAACATTTAAATGTATAAAATAAAAATATAGATGTTTTAAATGTGCCTGGTCTTTTTTTTTTCTGTAGAGGTGTAGTTTGTGAATGAAGGTGTTTACATGTTTTTTTACACAATAACCTCCTGTTTTTTTTATTTTTTATAAACTTACGTAAGATGTGTGAATTTTTTAAGGTAATAAATTTCTGCTAGCCAATCTGCTGTTCATTTATTGCATTAATAAACACAACACCCGCTTAAATTGTAAATAATTTTTTTTTATTGTTTTTTTTTTTGTTTGGTGTTTTTTTTTTTTAAACAAAAATAAAATGTTAAAAATTTAAAATTATGAAAACTTTTCAAGCTGCTCCACACTCCTCAATAATCCCTGCATGTGTTGGCACATAGTGGTAATAATGCCCCTAAAAGTAGTGGGATCTCCAACTGCAACATCTGAAATTAAGAGGCAACATAAACATTACTAACTTACTCACATTACCTATTATACAAGCGAGGCACAAAGCACACTTTAATGCAGGCATGTACAAACTGAGGCCCTCCAGCTGTTATGAAACTACATATACCAGCATGTCTTGACCCAGTTTTGGGGTCAGAAAATTAAAAACTGTCAGGGCATGCTGGGATGTGTAGTTTCTCTGGAGCTGGAGGCCCGCAGTTTGGACAGTCCTGCTTTAATGCCTAAGTGATTACATCATGTCTGTTTTAAGGATAAATTGGTAGCAGAACAACACAGAAGCCTGTTCGGCAATGTTGGTTTTTTTCTTTTTTTCAAGTGTGCCACACCATGGGGTACATTAACTAACATGGGAGTTCTATTTAAGATGGGACGTTGACCATAGCAACCAATCAAATTCCACATATTATCTTGTAGAAGGCCCCACAAAAATTACAAGTATAATCTTATTGGTTGCTATGGGCAACATCCCATCTTAAAGAGAACTACCATCTTAGTAAATGTAACATCATGTTGGCATTCATTCACATCTGGAGTGAAGTCGACTTATCTTTTTTGGGGTTGGCCCTGCATCATCACACTGCATATCAACATCTTCAGAAGGACAACATATCGTAGCATACCCACACTCCCTGAAAGCCTGCCTTACTTACTACATAAGGTCCAACATGTTTTTAAATGAAATGTTTTTTTTTTTTGTGTGTGTAAATTTCCAAACTAAAATCACTGTGTCCTTAGCCAGCCTAACAAAGTGAAGCATGCGAATTCAATGTGCAAATATTGGAATACCCAACCACAAGTGTAAAAGTCCAACAACATACTACACTCCACTCACGTCTAACTGTTTAGCAGATAATGTTGCACATACAAACCCTGTTGTCCTGGGCAACCCTGTTGACATAAGGAGTGTCGACCTAGAGTGGACATCCTCAACATTGCACATGTAGACACTGTACATTTAATGTTCCTCACACAAATGTAAATGCAACATCCATACCATGATGAAGAAGACAAACATTTTACCTTGGCAAAAGATTTTACCCAGTACAACACTGCATTTATTAGAATGTGTAGTTAAATTCGGTTATAAATTAAATGTCAATGAGTGTCAACTTACTGTCCTGTGGCACTTGATCTCCTCCCAGAAGTGCCTCCGGGGTCTCTGCTGCCCATTCTGAAGGTGGGGAAGGAGGCTGGTTGGGGGTAGGAGGCTGGATGGGGGTAGGAGGCTGGATGGGGGAAGGAGGCTGGAAGGGGGAGCTTGGTACAGAGGGTGGGTCAGATTGAGAGGGGGAGGGTGGTGGAGAGGTGGGTTGGGTGACAGAGAGGGGGAATGGGAAAGAGAGGGTGAGGTGGGCGGAGAGGTGTTTTGGCCAACAGAGGTGGAGGGGGACAGAGAGGGGTATTGGTAAACAGAAGGGGAGGGGGGCTGAGAAGGGGACTGGGAAGGAGAGGGGGATTGGGCGACAGAAGGGGAGGGGGGCTGAGAAGGGGACTGGGGAGGAGAGGGGGATTGGGCAACAGAAGGGGTGGGGGGCTGAGAAGGGGACTGGGAAGGAGAGGGGGATTGGGCGACAGAAGGGGAGGGGGGCTGAGAAGGAGACTGGGAAGGAGAGGGGGAATGGGTGTGAGAAGGGGAGGGGGCTGAGAAGGGGACTGGGAAGGAGAGGGGGAATGGGTGTGAGAAGGGGAGGGGGGCTGAGAAGGGGACTGGAAAGGAGAGGGGGAATGGGTGTGAGAAGGGGAGGGGGGCTGAGAAGGGGACTGGGAAGGAGAGGGGGAATGGGTGTGAGAAGGGGAGGGGGGCTCAGAAGGGGACAGGTTGGGACTCCCAGCAGCAGCAGCTTGCCGTTGTGCTTGCCCTAGAATTACATATGTATTATTTTTGTTGTAGCATGAAAATTAAATACAACAGCATTTTTCTATTACTCTGTTATGTCCCATGTTAAAGACACTGGGGTAAATTAATAGCTTTTATTATTTATAAAACTGGTGATGTTGCCCATAGCAACCAAACAGATTATATATAACATTTTGACAATGCTAAATTCCTTTGTCGTATAAACAACCCTTTATGAAGTCTAAGAACACTGTACGCTGTTTGCTTAAGAAGTACCGTAAGGGTACGCTATCTGCGTAACGATCGCTCAGCCGTAGGCGAGACGCTCAAGCGTCACGTTCGCTCGCGGCCCAGTGATCACAGGACACGTTATTGGCTATGACTAGAGTAATGATTCGCTATGGCGTAGCTTACGCTCGAGACCACGAGGAGGTCACCAGCGGCGCAGACGCTTACAATGCTATACCTTTATGTCTAAACCTTATACCAATGAAATACACAGAATAACTTAATGTGAATACAGGGTGTATGTGCAACCTTGTGTAACCTGACTAACTACAAAGCTGCTTGAGCGTCACCGACGCTCAAGTGAACACTTAACACTATAGGAAATACACAGATACTGGTTTAGGGTCCGAAGCCTATTAACTGTATTATATCTAATATACTTGTAAAAAGGGGATAACAGTACAAATGATACACTACAATATAACAAAGACTTCCTAACCACAGAACTAAACAATAAATACAAAAAGACAATACTACTCTGACCTAAATGCAATACAATACAATACTATGAGAGATATAAGAGAAAAGAGGAGAGAGAGAGAGAGAGAGACGGAGAGAGATGAGAGAAATTGGCTCACAGTAAGACAATGATTACGGAGAGAAAACTTACGCACAAAGGGTATGATCGCATGCGCCTCGATATCCAGCTCCCGGCTATCAGCAGATAACCGTTGGTGAGAGAGTGAAGTTGGATATGGTCGGCCTGCCTATTTATGCCCCACACACAATGCAATCTCATAGTCCCTACAATCCCATTGTCCATTGGATGAAGGAATTCGACCCTGTATCACAACAAAAGGTCATAGGGTGATTCATACAGGTGGGCTGTGACGATTTCCAACAGCTCAGGTGGGTGGGAAACTGGGTTTCCCGCCGCATACCTGAGTATGAGTAAATAATAGAAATGGACATAAACTTCTTATGTCCATAACTATTCGCACGAGCGATTAATACGCTCCAAACCAACACCGGAATATTGCTAATTAAATACTCTTCCGATGGGTACCAAACACTGCTGTATGATTCCTGTTAGACCCTTCGTACAATACAAAGAGGGATTCCTTTAAACAGGGACCTTCTATATTACCCAAACTTTCAGAAACTATCAAAGGGATCATGATCTATAAACTACATTAATTGTGAAAATATGTAACGAATGAGTCGCACGCTACGACTACATAAACTCTACCGTAAATACGCATACCGTGCGCCCGCGGGTGCACGCTATTGCGGGTATGCGCCTTCACGGGAGAGCGTACGCATGCGCAGCGTAGACCAGTGTGCGGTGCAAATATGGCAACGTGCATAGAGACATTTTTCTGACTTTGACAGTCCACCCTTTGGCAGTCAATAATAACTGCCACCTTCTAAAATATTTAAGGAGAAAAATGTAAGTCAGGGGTTAATTGATTTCCATGGTGGGGTAAGGAAGAAGAGAGGAGTAGGTGTGAAAAGGGTATGACCTAGTGAGAAAGTAGAATCATGTGTGTATGAGTCCATGTTTGGAGGGTCATGTATCATCGTGCCGTACGTGTGGTAAATCAAGCTTCGAGGTATTGCGAAGTATACATTTGAATTCCTTCTTATCCCGTACTAAGGGTCTGTGGATGGGCTGTCAAACTCTACCGAGCTCATTTCGGCTTTCAGTTGTAACAAAATGGGGATGCACATTTTAGTTGATGATACATGAATGGGGGAGGTATGTGGTTGCTGATATCTGTGCCTGTATTCCCTATCGTCTATGTGTGTCATTACCTGAGGGTTGTAGAGATGAAGATAAAGAACACTTATGGAAAATGCAATGATATTCTATGTCAGGGAAATGTACATCTGTCGTTGAAGTTGTGTTCGGTATCTGTTGAGAGTCGTCTTCTTTGCGCTGTATTGCTCCTTGGGCATGAGCAAATAGCTTTGTCTGAGCCATCAGATTTACAAAAAATGTTGGGCTAGCGTGAGTTTAAAAGTACTAGGGAAACTGGGGATCCATGGCAAAGTTCATCAAGTGTCCATTTCTCAAGTGGTCAAAATCCTTCTTTGGTGCTTGTCTGTTGTCTGTATAGCGTCTCGTCAACTTCCTCGTCCAAGGGGGTCTTTGTATCTTGGAGAAAAGCAGAAAAACAGGTGAAAGAAACGGACCGTATAATCGCATTTTCATCACATTCTGGTTTCTATCATTGGGTCATAAATCAAATCCAGGTTAATTACGGTTTCCTCACTCCTCAAGCTCATCACTCTTGTACTTTGTTTGCACCTCATTAAAGCCTGCCCGCATCTAAATATCAATCCAATCGATATAACGACACCCAAGATACATAGTAGAAACTTTCCAACATCCATTATGACTCCTTGAGCCCAGTCTCCCAAACCGGAGAACCAATTTCGCGGGTTCAACCATGACACCCAACCAGTCAGCTCATTACCTACAGCAGCAAGGGTGAGATTGTGTTTTCGACGAAATTCCCACTTCAATTGGAGAATATCATCCATCTTTTGGTCTATGACCTCTACCGGATCCTCGGTGCTATTTGTGATATACGTGCAACACTTTATGCCGTACTGTGTTGCCAAGGTAACACAATATCCGCCTGTTACTGCTGTAAGATAATTAAGAACCATCCTATGCTGAACTAGTTCTGTTTTGTAAGCTTGAAGTTCTCTTCCAGTGTATCTAAACGTGTCATCATACATTTCAGTGATATTATCTAACAAATTGGCGAGTGCGGAAATGTATCTATAATTCATCACTCCTCGAGCGGTACGAGTGAAATCTAACGCTACCAGAACCTGAATCCCGGTGGATTCATGGATAAGATCAGAGGCCGGATGCTCTAACCTTTCTGACAGTTGTCTTTTAACTCGGTGCTCGTAATGAGTGTGAGTATAAGGAGCTTGGGCACCACGGTGTATGTCCTTCATTTTGTCATGTGTAACAGTCATCACTTCAGGCAATACCTTTCCAATATAACACAATCCTTCAGAGTTTGGGGCAAGCCACTTGTACGCCTTTCTCCCGCATATGAAATATGCGTCATCGGGGAGAACATAAGGGACGGAGAAGGACATGACCATGTTACAAACCTTCCAGGTGAAATCTCCTGACCCTAATTCTTCCATCTGCTTAATGCACGTATCAGTTTGTACGATATGTGCACAGTATCCTGGTGATACCTCTCCAACTCTAGTAATCCTGTTTCCTAAGGTATATCGATACCGAAAAGATTTTCCTCTACTGGCTATGTGGCGTACGAGCTCTGTATCTGTAGGCATTCTATCTGCTCTGTGTGAAAAGGTCATGGTAAGGTTGCTCCATGACACTTCCCAATTTCCCGGCTTACGGGGACTGGAGATATTAAAACATAAGAGGGACCTATCCACATGGTATTGGTGGAGCTTCAAACTAGGAGGGCTGGAGATGTTAAACATCCGGTCCACCGGTCTCCCACCCTTTAGCTCAAGTACCTCCCCTACCGTTAAAGGAAATGGTACTAGCCCTGATTTGCTATGACCCTGAGGTACTTGAGAGCATACCCAACAAATATGTTTCATTTAACACGCTACCCACTAAGGAGTGATAGTCACTCAATGGATGCCGGTCCATATGGATATTAAAACTGGATTGGCATTTCTTTATGCATCCATCTTCAACCAGATTATCACAGAGCCTACAGATACAGTTTTCTTCAGCTAACAATCCATCAAAGAAAATGTTTACAGATAACATGGTTGTTAGATCGTGCCCGGTACTCGCCTTTGTTTGGTGATTGGGTTGCTATTGGAAATTTACACCTCCGTCTCAGTCATTAGAACCTTTCTGGATCCTTTCTCGACCTCACTGGTACTCTCACCGAAACAGACTGCTCTGGTCAACATCCTGGTTAACGGAAAACTCCATATCACAGTCTCTTGGGGCAAGTCCATCTTACAGGAGGAGAAAAGAAGAAATTTGTAAAGGGGGTATAAGAAAATCAGTTTGAGGGGGAGAGAACTCGTTACGATAATAAGTTCTCTCGTCTTGTTGTTCTTCTTGTTCTGCTGTCTTCTCAAAGGTGCTGTCTCTCAGTCTTCCAAACAAACATTCTGGTGATGCAATGTTCCTTCCCAACCGACGATCTTTCTGTAAGGAGCAAAAATCTGGCATTACCATTGGTCCAACTGAGGGGTGACATACCATCTTTAAACCATGGAAACATGAGTGGGAAGAGAGAGACAACAAAAAAAAACCAAAAGAGATAGAGAACAATTCATGTGCATATATACATTACATAACTCGGCAATAACCATCAATAAGAAAAGAGAAACAAAGCATTTTTAAACATTGTAAGAAAACATTGTTAGCATTAGAAAAACATTTTCAGATTTATTAGGCTGTCATATCTATGTGTCTAATGGTCTCCTTGAGCAGTCCCTTCCCACCAGCACCTGCATTACTCCACTGTCTGTATCTGGCCAGAAATACATTGTGGCGGAGGTCATGCTGGGGTTTGGTAGACTTCTGCAAGGACCAAGTGGATATGCAATGTGTGAATTCTTACCACTACTAGTCAGAGATGGGAATAGAGAGAGAGAGAAAAAGAAATCATTTTTCACAAATACATTTACAACTTTTCACCTGGTCATTCCTGTGTCTTCAGTGAATGACCTCCCACTTTATTAACCGTTACCTCAGGCTTGCCTCCATTCCTAATAATCACCTTTCCTGCCTATGTGATCCTTGATTATAATGGTGTGTATTGTAATTTTGCTCATTTCTTGGTCTAGGGGGTCTAACTTTATGTGGGTTATTACAGTTGCTAGCATAATGCCCTTCTCTCCTACAATGATAACAAATCCTGGGCTTCCTCCACGTGTCAGTGAAATGGGGTCTTGGCTGATTTGATGCCTCCTCAAACGCTCGGATGCTCATCATCATCAATCGTTTCCCCTGTACTTCCCTGATTCCTTGGATTTTATGATTATGGTGTTGTCTTTCTCTTGATCTACAATCTCTTGCAAAGTGTCCCTTTTTATGACAATTGTAACAGACTTCCATATTTGGATTTCTCACAGGGGTGTGGGGCTTTTGTTGGGGTGGTGTTGTGTTTTGGGCCTGTGTATTTGCTGCCATTAACTCATCTCTTTGTGACTCTCTGTATCTGGTGATATTCTGATCATGATTGATGACGGCCTCTCTTAGTGCGGTCACCGAGATATCTCTCCAGTTTGGGTTGGTGGTCTGTACCCTTGTTTTTAATTCATCTTTTAAACCATTCATTAATACCTTAACCGCTATTCCTTTATGTTGTGCATTTGTCTTGATGTCTGCGATCCCAGTGTTTCTAGCCATTATTTGCAGTGCTCGATTGAAATAATTAGAAACATTTTCCCTTTCGTTTTGCCTTATGGAGAGAATGTCATTCCACTTGACAGCAGCTGGGAAATATATTCCTAACTGTCGGTTAATCTGCCTAATACATTCCTGATTGTGTTCTTCCATACAAGGTACCTCCGTGTTTAATTTACAATCAGCAATGAATTTTTCAGGGTCAACACTGGAGGGCAAACATGCCCTCAGCACTGTCCGCCACTCTTTGTTGGTGGGTTCTGTGGCGTTTCCTAGTTCTTTAATAAACCTTTGACATTTGGCTAGATTTTTCCTAGGATCAGGAAATTCAGACACAATTGATCTCAATTCGGTCCGGGACCAGAGACAGCGCATTGCACTGTCCTTGACGGGAATGATTCCCTGATCGTCAGTCTTCCCATTGGGGACTGAGATCACCCTGGCCAGATCGAGCTCAGTTACATCATCTTGTGTTGGTCTTATATTTTGGGGTATATCTGTTTGTGCGTGATATGAAACATTGTACGTACCTGTGGACACGACCTCACCTGACCCTCCGTTAGGGGGTTCGATTATTGCCTTTACCAATTTGGTCGCGTCCACCTGGATGGCTTTTGTGATGGTTGCTGGAAGAGGTGCTGACATCGTTCTGGGCTCACTTTCTTGTTTGTATTCCTGAGGGTAGTTTGACATGGGGTGCAACTTGCATAGGTTAATAGTTGTACATTCAACAATATTACAATAATCATTGTTACATTTATTACACTTATTCTTATAATCTATATTACAGTTGCTAAGAGCGTTTTTATTGTTCCACCTTGTGCTTTTCTCCGCAACCACAATCCTCCCTGCTGCCATATCTCTCCCCTCAAGATAAGAGTCAGAAAAGTCAATTGAATCTCTTTGTAATTCACCTTCCTGTTGCCATAACTGCAAATAATCATAATGTTTACTTCGTCTCTTTGTTGGTTCAATGAGACATATCCTCCTCCTTAAATTTTGTAACACTTCTGGACTGAAGCTACCTATTCTTGGGAATTTCTCCCTGTCTTGTACAGTCATTCTCTCCCATTCATCACATAAAACTTCAGCGTGATTTCCATATTTCTCACACATCACATATCGTGCCGACCCGACTGGCCGGTTCCCTAAATCAACCCGAACCGAGGTTGATCGCCCCCTACCTGAACAACTGGCCCCCATAATCTGCAGGTGTTGCTTATTCCTCCTTGGATCTTTATATCAAGGTTTTCAGCGAACCCTTACAAACAAACCAAGATGTCCTGGGCAGGCCGGCGGTGGCGGTTTACCAAGTACCCCACTTACTTCTCGCCCACGTTGGCCAGTACTGCAATCACTGTAACCAGAGCTGCTGTACCCAACCCAGGGCCCCTGTGAACCTTCTGTTTACTGGAACATATGAGGGTTACCCGAAGGACACTTACTCTTTCCAGTAAAGTTGGGGTTGTTAGATAGTTCCTGAGTGACCAGCGAACTTCCCTTTAAAAATAAAAAATTACACAAATCACGTCAGAATGTACAAATAGCGTTTGTGACCACTTTACTCTAATGGTATTAGGTCAGATTACTAACTACTGCACACAATTACGTGCGGTCCAATCGTTCAGTACATAAGCACTACTTGTCATGTACTGAAAGATCAATGGAATCAATGTTTCCGGCCGCGATTCCTTCAGCAAGAGCTTATGGCCTATATGGGTTCTGCACCAACACCCCAGGCGTTGTGCCTCTTGTACCTTTATAGCGGACCTCTTTGTCTATTTTACCTGTTACCTTATGACCTCCTGGTCTGTTACCGTCTGGTCCGCTATACTCTAATGCTCAAATATTATTTAACCAAGGATGCCTCCCTAGCCACCGTATATGTCACTTACACGTGTGTCCCTTGACGAGTACCCGACTTTCCTTTTGGTTCAACCTCTAAGTTATATAAACTTATGTGATAAAAAAAACACACTCACTCAACACATGTACACTTTGTTTCTATATCTATTTCTGCGCAGAAATTGTCTTCAGTCCAACTGTGTTACCAATTAGGAGCAGGATCTGTTAAACTAAATTTCAGATTTTTCCAAAAATAGATTTGCGTTATTTACCGCTGTGCGTTACTTATCGCCTTTGCGCTAATTATCGCTTTGCGCTAATTCAACTTTTCGTGACTTGAGCTACGTGGGCGTAACCAGACGCTACGTTGCGTAATGTACGCTGCGTGCGTCTGCCTTTTGGATTGCGTACGCTAGTCTTTGTTAGCGACACGTGTACGCAATGCAAAGATCCACCGTAACACAATATATACTTTTATCAATGTAAATGATCCCTGATCATCTACCGCAATCCACACTGACTGCCTTGTCTCCCAGGCAAACCGTGTGTTGTTCTATACTTTAACTATTACCTCTACTATGAAATAACAGCAAATCTCTTTTTGCACTTTCTATCAACTATAAAAATTGGCAAACAGGAATAGTGATATACGAAATTTGAAAAAGAAATGCAGATAATGTATGCATGCGTGTATACGCAAGACAGAAGAGAAATAAAACAGTTTTAAAAGACACAAGCGTTTTGTTCTTACTTCCGGTTCCCGGATTCCTTCAGCACTCTTTATCTAAGCGAAGCAGACGCTTATCCCGTCAGCACTGCGAGACAACCTCCCACCCTTTGCTGGAGGGATAATGTCTGCTGATCTACCTAGTGCAGATATGAGAAGGATCGGACGAGTCCCCAATTGACAATGCTAAATTCCTTTGTCGTATAAACAACCCTTTATGAAGTCTAAGAACACTGTACGCTGTTTGCTTAAGAAGTACCGTAAGGGTACGCTATCTGCGTAACGATCGCTCAGCCGTAGGCGAGACGCTCAAGCGTCACGTTCGCTCGCGGCCCAGTGATCACAGGACACGTTATTGGCTATGACTAGAGTAATGATTCGCTATGGCGTAGCTTACGCTCGAGACCACGAGGAGGTCACCAGCGGCGCAGACGCTTACAATGCTATACCTTTATGTCTAAACCTTATACCAATGAAATACACAGAATAACTTAATGTGAATACAGGGTGTATGTGCAACCTTGTGTAACCTGACTAACTACAAAGCTGCTTGAGCGTCACCGACGCTCAAGTGAACACTTAACACTATAGGAAATACACAGATACTGGTTTAGGGTCCGAAGCCTATTAACTGTATTATATCTAATATACTTGTAAAAAGGGGATAACAGTACAAATGATACACTACAATATAACAAAGACTTCCTAACCACAGAACTAAACAATAAATACAAAAAGACAATACTACTCTGACCTAAATGCAATACAATACAATACTATGAGAGATATAAGAGAAAAGAGGAGAGAGAGAGAGAGAGAGAGAGAGAGAGAGACGGAGAGAGATGAGAGAAATTGGCTCACAGTAAGACAATGATTACGGAGAGAAAACTTACGCACAAAGGGTATGATCGCATGCGCCTCGATATCCAGCTCCCGGCTATCAGCAGATAACCGTTGGTGAGAGAGTGAAGTTGGATATGGTCGGCCTGCCTATTTATGCCCCACACACAATGCAATCTCATAGTCCCTACAATCCCATTGTCCATTGGATGAAGGAATTCGACCCTGTATCACAACAAAAGGTCATAGGGTGATTCATACAGGTGGGCTGTGACGATTTCCAACAGCTCAGGTGGGTGGGAAACTGGGTTCCCGCCGCATACCTGAGTATGAGTAAATAATAGAAATGGACATAAACTTCTTATGTCCATAACTATTCGCACGAGCGATTAATACGCTCCAAACCAACACCGGAATATTGCTAATTAAATACTCTTCCGATGGGTACCAAACACTGCTGTATGATTCCTGTTAGACCCTTCGTACAATACAAAGAGGGATTCCTTTAAACAGGGACCTTCTATATTAACCAAACTTTCAGAAACTATCAAAGGGATCATGATCTATAAACTACATTAATTGTGAAAATATGTAACGAATGAGTCGCACGCTACGACTACATAAACTCTACCGTAAATACGCATACCGTGCGCCCGCGGGTGCACGCTATTGCGGGTATGCGCCTTCACGGGAGAGCGTACGCATGCGCAGCGCAGACCAGTGTGCGGTGCAAATATGGCAACGTGCATAGAGACATTTTTCTGACTTTGACAATTTATTAAGCTGCTTCTAGAATATAATAGATTGAGTCTGATTGGTTGCTATAGGCAACATCACCAGTTCTTAAAAAAACACACCTTATTAAAATTAACCCACTAAGCAAATTATTGAGTTCAGTTGACAGCCTGTGTTGCAACTCTGTACAACAACATGCACTTTTTCTGAAGCACCTTGCTACCCAGTCAGTACTGCTTACACTACCCATACACACTCATGTTTATTCTACCAGTTTATTGTTATTGTGCTAATTTTCACACTCTGACGTAGTGAAAGTATGCAAAGTTTAAGCTTTAATCAGTTATTTACTGTAATATTTTACTTACTGCAACTGCGTAGGGTGCGGATTTGTTGGCGGAGCTCCGCCAACAGGTCTGCCGTACGCCTGCATAGGTCGCTCCACCTTCTATCAAGTTGGATGACAGTCCTTCGGCTGTGGACACGGGTCCACAATAAGCGGTGGACCTCCGCGTAGGCCTCGCGCTTCACCCTATTTGAGACAAAGGGCCTTGCGCAGCCTACGCGGCGGTCCATCACTGCCACCAAGACGCTCAGCTCGCGCCGTGTGAATGCTGCTGCGCGCATCATGGCAATGGCGTTTTCCATATATGGGCTTATATTTATAGTTTGTGGTTGCATGTGATTGGTTGGAAATGTATCGTGTCATCTGTAATCAACTTTATTGATATGTGTACATTGATGTGCAGGACAGTTTGTATAGTTCTCATGTGCGGAAATTCGCACACGTGGAGGGAGAGAGAGAGAGCGAGAGACAGAGACACACACATTCAAATATGACTTCACATCATAAACATTAATCTTCACATCTCTAACAAAAAAAATATATTAAAATAATATAAACTATTGGATACAACAATCTTACACAACATACATGAAAAGGGAATATTATCTTAAAACATGTACAGAAATAAGATAAAAATCACACAAAAAAATGAAATGTGCTCACTCAGAAATGTCCAACGTGCTCCAGTAATTTTCAGCATAAACCCATACACAGGCTGCATGCAAGGCGTTCATATAGCCAGTGCAGTAATTACTGACCCAATTAGCATAATTTACACCTGCGCGGAATTCCGCACCGGAAAACGCAAGCAGCTATAAATAACTGATCACTCGTGCATACACACATGCTACCAGCAACATGGCTACTCGTGGGCAGACGGCAGCAGAGATGGACGAGGTGCAGAAGCAGATGGCTGCACTAACCCAGAGAAGATTAGCACTGCGGAGGCAGATGCTTGATTTTGCAAATGGAGACACAGAAATACCAGGACCCAGTACTATACAAACTCCTTCTGCTACCCAGGAGTTAGGAGTGAATCCCCTGCCAGACATAGCTAGTGGGGAAACTGAGGGTGATTCTGGACTAGCAGCTCAAACACAAACTACACGAGCAGCTAGTGAAGAGGAAGATGTTGATGAAGGTCAGGATGATAGCTCACAGGCTACTTCAAGAAAAAAGAAAAGACAGCCCGCCTTCACTAAGAGGGAGTTACGGATTTTGGTCACAGGCCATGCAAAAAATACATCGAGGACCCAAAAACATGGGTGCTGCAACCAAAGACAGAATTTGGAGGGACATCACTAATTCTATTAATGAAGTCGGCTCAATAGTCCGCACCTCGCAGGAAGTTCGAAGACGGTAAGTGCATATTGCCAGTCCATTTTCTGTGCCAAGTATTCTAAAAAAGTAACTTAGATGTGATGTTGCCTATAGCAACCAAATGCATAGCATGTGTACTATATATTAAAGCAGGATTAAAAAATGTAACACTAACTTGTCCCTGTTTTTCACCACATATGTAGTTGGGCCGACTTCAAATCCCGCCTGAAGGGCAAGAGGTCTGCGGAGTGGAATGTCTCGAGGGCAACAGGGGGAGGACCAGCTGCCACTGTGGAATACACAGATCTGGAGGAGATGGCGATGGACTGTGTAAGCTACGAGGAGGGGGTTGGGGTGTCTTATATGGACACGGACCTGCCTGAAATACTCCATGCACATGACTTGCCAGGTAAGTTTACACACATATTTCTTTTAAATTTTTTTATGAAAATAAAAACAAAACTCTCATATTGTTTTTATCTACTCTTTTTCCACTCATTATTCTATTTGCTTTGCACATAACACAGCACAGGGGGGTGAGCAGGTAGAGTCACAGGAGGGTTATGTGGCTGAGGCTGAGGTGGAGGGACCTAGTGTGTCTGGCAGTGTGGGACCACAAATCCCACCCATCCAGATTCCAACTGGCCCCCCCACCCAACCCTCTGCTATCCCGGAAATCCTGACTGAAATAGCCAGGTATGGTGAGAGCCTGAATGCTTTTCAGGACAGGATGCTCCGGGAGGTAAGCCAGATACCTGTCCGGCTCACTGAGCACAGAACCAGTGTGGAGCAAGGTGTAGCTCAACTCTGCCAAGGTCTGGCAGAGATCAGGCAGGAACAAGATCAACTCGCCTCCTCCTTCCATGAACTTGCCAATTCCATTCGGCAAGGGCTCCAGGACATCGCTGTCTCCCTTGCCCACAGTGGCAGACAGCCAGCCACATCGGCTCCCTCCCCTCCCCCTGCCCAGGAAGAACATCCCACTGGGCAGGGCCCTCGAAGGTCGCTCCGCAGACCAAGCCAAGAAGAACATCATCAGGCGGGGAAAAAAAAGAGAAAGTGATGTCTCTCCAAATGAGCAGCACCCATGTTTTACATGTTGCCTCAATGTTTTTTGTTTTTTTTTGGCTTGTGTGGCCAGAATGTAGAACTCCCTCAAAGTGAAAGTTTTTTTTTAAATTGTAGCCTGTGAGTTATTTGTGCCTACACCTGAGCCATCTTCCTCTTCCTAGCGTGCTGTGTATGTTTGTGTGTTTGTTCCGGAATCTACCTCAGTTCCCCTAAAAGTTTAGTCGGGCTGGGAGTTCACTTACTTAATAAGTGGGTTACTATAGTACTGGGTTCTGCTATGTGCATTTGCCCAATGCCATCTGCTTACTGCTATGTCCATCTCTGTATGTGTTGGTCATTTGTAGCCATGTTGTTTTTTGGAACTTACATATTGTTGAACATGTTGTTATTTTGAACTTTATTTGAAGTAAAAAAAACAAAAATTTTTACAATGGTTTGTGTGTTTTATTAAAGGTTATGCACTCATGAAAACTGTGCCCTGGAAACTTGAACATGGCATGTTGACATTTGTGGAACAAGAGAACAATCAGAATATTAAGACAAACATTGCATAGTGTAATTTTACATCTGTAGGCCTTGCACAACACTTAATTTAGCATATAAAAAAAAAAAACTTGGGTTACTAGGGGCAACATGCCATAGTATTAGATATGGACACATATTCATTACAAAAATAATAAAAACACATTAAATGTATGCTTTATTATGGTGCTCATGTTATTTGGTATGTACAAAGGAATATGTCTGTGTTGAGAAGATTTAGCTGATGTAGTTTATAATAAGAATTTACTCACCGGTAATTCTATTTCTCGTAGTCCGTAGTGGATGCTGGGGACTCCGTAAGGACTATGGGGAATAGACGGGCTCCGCAGGAGACTGGGCACACTATAAGAAAGATTTGGTACTATCTGGTGTGCACTGGCTCCTCCCTCTATGCCCCTCCTCCAGACCTCAGTTAGGATACTGTGCCCGGACGAGCGTACACAATAAGGAAGGATTTTTGAATCCCGGGTAAGACTCATACCAGCCACACCAATCACACCGTATAACTCGTGATACTATACCCAGTTAACAGTATGAAATATAACTGGGCCTCTTCAACAGATGGCTCAACAATAACCCTTTAGTTAGGCAATAACTATATACAAGTATTGCAGACAATCCGCACTTGGGATGGGCACGCAGCATCCACTATGGACTACGAGAAATACAATTACCGGTGAGTAAATTCTTATTTTCTCTAACGTCCTAGTGGATGCTGGGGACTCCGTAAGGACCATGGGGATTATACCAAAGCTCCCAAATGGGCGGGAGAGTGCGGATGACTCTGCAGCACCGAATGAGAGAACTCCAGGTCCTCCTCAGCCAGGGTATCAAATTTATAGAATTTTGCAAACGCGTTTGCCCCTGATCAAGTAGCAGCTCGGCAAAGTTGTAAAGCCGAGACCCCTCGGGCAGCCGCCCAAGATGAGCCCACCTTCCTTGTGGGATGGACTTTCACATTTTTAGGCTGCGGTAGTCCCACCGCAGAATGCGCCAGCTGAATTGTGCTACAAATCCAGCGAGCAATAGTCTGCTTAGAAGCAGGAGCACCCATCTTGTTGGGTGCATACAGGATAAAAAGCGAGTCAGTTTTCCTGACTCCAGCCGTCCTGGAAACATACATTTTCAAGGCCCTGACTACGTCCAGTAACTTGGAATCCTCCAAGTCCCTAGTAGCCGCAGGCACCACAATAGGTTGGTTCAAGTGAAAAGCTGATACCACCTTAGGGAGAAACTGGGGACGAGTCCTCAATTCTGCCCTATCCATATGGAAAATCAGATAAGGGCTTTTACATGACAAAGCCGCCAATTCTGACACACGCCTGGCCGAAGCCAAGGCCAATAACATAACCACTTTCCACGTGAGATATTTCAGATCCACAGTTTTAAGTGGTTCAAACCAATGTGATTTTAGGAAACTCAACACCACATTGAGATCCCAAGGTGCCACAGGAGGCACAAAAGGGGGCTGAATATGAAGCACTCCCTTTACAAAAGTCTGAACTTCAGGCAGTGAAGCCAGTTCTTTCTGGAAGAAAATCGACAGAGCCGAAATCTGGACCTTAATGGAACCCAATTTTAGGCCCATAGTCACTCCTGACTGTAGGAAGTGCAGAAAATGACCCAGCTGAAATTCCTCTGTTGGGGCCTTCCTGGCCTCACACCACGCAACATATTTTCGCCAAATACGGTGATAATGGTTTGCGGTTACTTCTTTCCTGGCTTTTATCCTTTAGGATCCGGAATTCAACTGCCATGCCGTCAAACGCAGCCGCGGTAAGTCTTGGAACAGACAGGGCCCCTGCTGTAGCAGATCCCGTCTGAGCGGTAGAGGCCATGGGTCCTCTGATATCATTTCTTGAAGTTCTGGGTACCAAGCTCTTCTTGGCCAATCCGGAACCACGAGTATCGTTCTTACTCCACGCCTTCTTATTATTCTCAATACCTTTGGTATGAGAGGCAGAGGAGGGAACACATAAACCGACTGGCGCTAGCGCGTCCACAGCTATCGCCTGAGGGTCCCTTGACCTGGCGCAATATCTCTCTAGTTTTTTGTTTAGGCGGGACGCCATCATGTCCACCTGTGGCCTTTCCCAATGGTTTACTAACAGTAGGAAGACTTCTGGATGAAGTCCCCACTCTCCCGGGTGTAGGTCGTGTCTGCTGAGGAAGTCTGCTTCCCAGTTGTCCACTCCCGGAATGAACACTGCTGACAGTGCTATTACGTGATTTTCCGCCCATCGGAGAACCCTTGTGGCTTCTGCCATCGTTATCCTGCTTTTTGTGCCGCCCTGTCTGTTTACATGGGCGACTGCCGTGATGTTGTCTGACTGGATCAGTACCGGCTGGTTTTGAAGCAGGGGTTTTGCCTGACTTAGGGCATTGTAAATGGCCCTTAGTTCCAGAATATTTATGTGCAGGGAAGTCTCCTGACTTGACCATAGTCCTTGGAAGTTTCTTCCCTGTGTGACTGCTCCTCAGCCTCGAAGGCTGGCATCCGTGGTCACCAGGACCCAGTCCTGTATGCCGAATCTGCGGCCCTCTAGAAGATGAGCACTCTGCAGCCACCACAGTAGAGACACCCTGGTCCTTGGAGACAGGGTTATCAGTTGATGCATCTGAAGATGCGATCCCGACCACTTGTCCAAAAGGTCCCACTGGAAGGTCCTTGCATGGAACCTGCCGAATGGAATTGCTTCGTATGAAGCCACCATTTTTCCCAGGACTCGTGTGCAGTGATGCACCGATACCCGTTTTGGTTTTAGGAGGTCTCTGACTAGAGATGACAGCTCCTTGGCTTTCTCCTGCGGGAGAAACACTTTTTTCTGTTCTGTGTCCAAAATCATCCCCAGGAACAGTAAGCGTGTGGAAGGAACCAGTTGTGACTTTGGAATGTTTAGAATTATTATTATTATCCTTTATTTATATGGCGCCACAAGGGTTCCGCAGCGCCCGATTACAGAGTACAAATGCACATAAAAAAATAGGAAAACAGTGACTTACAGTTGAATACAATATAGGACAAGTACAGGGCAACTAAGCATAACTACACCAGTAAACATAGAGATAAGTTCCAGGTGGTCAAAAAACTGTAGGATCTGGGCAGTTGAGGATTATTAAAGTAAGAAAAGTATAAGCACATGAGGGAAGAGGGCCCTACTCGTGAGAGCTTACATTCTAAGGGGAGGGGTAGACAGACAGGGATGACACAGATGGGGTACATAGAGAGTGTGGAACAGAGGGTTATGTTGAGATTTGGCTAGGTTTGGTAAAGAAATGGGTCTTAAGAGCCCGTTTGAAGTTTTGTAGAGAGGTGGAGAGTCTGAGGGGGAGAGGTAAAGAATTCCAGAGAAATGGAGCAGCACGTGAAAAATCTTGGAGATAGGAGTGGGAGGAAGTAATCAGAAGACAGGAGAGACGGCGTGCATTAGCAGAGCGAAGAGGACGGGTGGGAGAGTAAAGGGAGATAAGGTCAGAGATGTAGATGGGAGAGGAGTGGGTGAGGGCTTTGTAAGTGAGTGTGAGAAGTTTGAATTGGATTCTGAAAGGGAAGGGAAGCCAGTGGAGGGCCTGTAAGAGGGGGGAGGTAGACGTAGTGCGTTTGGTGAGGAAGATGAGCCGGGCAGCAGCATTGAGGATAGATTGGAGTGGAGAGAGGTGATTGTCAGGGAGGCCAGTTAAGAGGAGATTACAGTAGTCCAGTCTGGAAATAATCAGTGAGTGAATAATGATCTTAGTGGCATCCTGTGTGAGAAAAGGTCTGATTCTAGAAATGTTTTTGAGATGAAAATGACAGGTTTGTGAGAGGTGCTGAATGTGTGGTTTGAAGGAGAGGGAGGAGTCAAGGATTACGCCAAGACAGCGTACTTGGGGGCTAGGGGAGATAGTTGTGCCATCAATGGATAATGAGATTGTGGGAGGTGAGGCTGTGCGGGAGGGTGGGAAGATGATCAGCTCAGTCTTAGACATGTTGAGTTTAAGAAAGCGCTGAGACATCCAGGAAGAGATAGCAGAAAGACAGTTTGAGGTACGAGTGAGGAGAGCCGTGGAGAGGTCAGGGGAGGAGAGGTAGATTTGAGTGTCATCAGCATAGAGGTGATATTGGAAGTTAAAAGAACTAATGAGTTCACCTAAAGAGGACGTATAGAGAGAGAAAAGGAGAGGACCAAGAACAGAGCCTTGGGGGACACCAACAGTTAGTGGAAGTGGGGGGGAGGTAGCATCATGAGAGGAGACAGAGAAGGAACGATCAGAGAGGTAGGAGGACAGCCAGGAGAGGGCAGTATCACGCAGACCAAGAGAGTGAAGGATTTGCAGAAGGAGAGGATGGTCCACAGTGTCAAAAGCAGCAGAGAGGTCAAGAAGAATAAGCAGAGAGTAGTGGCCCTTAGATTTGGCTGCATGGAGGTCATTGCAGACTTTTGTGAGGGCAGTTTCAGTGGAGTGGAGAGAACGGAAACCAGACTGGAATGGGTCAAGCAGTGAGTGAGAGGAAAGAAAGGCAGTGAGGCGATTATAGACAATACGCTCAAGAAGTTTGGAGGCAAAGGGGAGGAGAGAGATGGGTCGATAGTTGGAGAGAGTGTTAGGATCAAGGGTAGGTTTTTTAAGAATAGGGGAGACAAGAGCATGCTTGAAGGCAGAGGGGACAGTGCCTGATGAAAGGGAGAGATTGAGAAGGTGGGCAAGATGGGAACAGGCAGAAGGGGAGAGGTAACGGAGGAGGTGGGAGGGGATAGGGTCGAGCGGGGAGGTTGTAGCACATCCCGAGATAGTGCTACTCCGACCAGTAACTGCTCCCTGGACCTCGCCTTTATAAGGAGATCGTCCAAGTACGGGATAATTAAAACTCCCTTTTTTCGAAGGAGTATCATCATTTCTGCCATTACCTTGGAAAAACACCCTCGGTGCCGTGGACAGTCCAAACGGTAGTGTCTGGAATTGGTAATGGCAATCCTGTACCACAAATCTGAGGTACTCCTGGTGAGGAAGGTAAATGGGGACATGCAGGTAAGCATCCTTGATGTCCAGAGATACCATGTAATCCCCCTCGTCCAGGCTTGCAATAACCGCCCTGAGCGATTCCATCTTGAACTTGAATTTTGTTATGTATGTGTTCAAGGATTTCAAATTTAAAATGGGTCTCACCGAACCGTCCGGTTTCGGTACCACAGTGTGGAATAGTAACCCCGTCCTTGTTGAAGTAGGGGTACCTTGACTATCACCTGCTGGGAATACAGCTTGTGAATGGCCTCTAGCACAGCCTCCCTGCCCGAGGGAGTTGTCGGTAAGGCCGATTTGAGGAAACGGCGGGGGGGAAGCGCCTCAACTTCCAGCTTGTACCCCTGAGATACTACTTGAAGGATCCAGGGATCCACCCGTGAGCGAACCCACTGATCGCTGAAATTTTTGAGACGGCCCCCCACCGTACTTGGCTCCGCCGTCATGCGGCGGATTTGGAAGAAGCGGGGGAGGACTTTTGGTCCTGGGAACCTGCTGTGTGTTGCAGCTTTTTCCCCCTTCCTCTGCCTCTAGGCAGAAAGGACCCGCCTTTTCCCCGCCTGTTTTTCTGGGGTCGAAAGGACTGTACCTGGTAATATGGCGCTTTCTAAGGCTGTGAGGGGACATGGGGCAAAAATGCTGACTTCCCAGCTGTAGCTGTGGAAACAAGGTCTGAGAGACCATCCCCGAATAACTCCTCACCCTTATAAGGCAAAACTTCCATGTGCCTTTTAGAATCTGCATCTCCTGTCCACTGCCGAGTCCATAAGCCTCTCCTAGCAGAAATGGACAATGCACTTATTCTAGATGCCAGCCGGCAGATCTCCCTCTGTGCATCTCTCATGTATAAGACTGAGTCTTTTATATGCTCTACGGTTAGCAATATAGTGTTCCTGTCTAGGGTGTCAATCTTTCCGACCGGGAATCTGACCAAGCAGCAGCAGCACTGCACATCCACGCTGAGGCAATAGCTGGTCTCAGTATAACACCAGTGTGTGTATATATAGACTTTAGGATAGCCTCCTGCTTTCTATCAGCAGGTTCCTTTAGGGCGGCCGTATCCGGAGACAGTAGTGCCACCTTTTTAGACAAACGTGTGAGCGCTTTATCCACCCTAGGGGGAGTTTCCCAACGTGACCTATCCTCTGTCGAGAAAGGGAACGCCATTAGTAATTTTTTTGATATCACCAATTTTTTATCGGGGAAAGCCCACGCTTCTTCACACACTTCATTTAATTCTTCAGAAGGGGGAAAAATAAGAATTTACTTACCGATAATTCTATTTCTCGTAGTCCGTAGTGGATGCTGGGAACTCCGTAAGGACCATGGGGAATAGCGGCTCCGCAGGAGACAGGGCACATCTAAAGAAAGCTTTAGGATCACCTGGTGTGCACTGGCTCCTCCCCCTATGACCCTCCTCCAAGCCTCAGTTAGGATACTGTGCCCGGACGAGCGTACACAATAAGGAAGGATTTTGAATCCCGGGTAAGACTCATACCAGCCACACCAATCACACTGTACAACTTGTGATCTGAACCCAGTTAACAGCATGATAATAGAGGAGCCTCTAGAAAAGATGGCTCACTACAACAATAACTCGAATTTTTTGGTAACAATAATTATGTACCAGTATTGCAGACAATCCGCACTTGGGATGGGCGCCCAGCATCCACTACGGACTACGAGAAATAGAATTATCGGTAAGTAAATTCTTATTTTCTCTGACGTCCTAGTGGATGCTGGGAACTCCGTAAGGACCATGGGGATTATACCAAAGCTCCCAAACGGGCGGGAGAGTGCGGATGACTCTGCTGCACCGAATGAGAGAACTCAAGGTCCTCCTCAGCCAGGGTATCAAATTTGTAGAATTTTACAAACGTATTTGCTCCTGACCAAGTAACTGCTCGGCAAATTTGTAAAGCCGAGACCCCTCGGGCAGCTGCCCAAGATGAGCCCACCTTCCTTGTGGAGTGGGCATTTTAAGATTTTGGCTGTGGCAGGCCTGCCACAGAATGTGCAAGCTGAATTGTACTACAAATCCAACGAGCAATCGTCTGCTTAGAAGCAGGAGCACCCAGTTTGTTGGGTGCATACAGGATAAACAGCGAGTCAGATTTTCTGACTCCAGCTGTCCTGGAAACATATATTTTCAGGGCCCTGACCACGTCAAGCAACTTGGAACCCTCCAAGTCCTTAGTAGCCGCAGGTACCACAATAGGTTGGTTCATGTGAAATGCAGAAACCACCTTAGGTAGAAATTGAGGACAAGTCCTCAATTCTGCCCTGTCAGAATGAAATATTAAGTAAGGGCTTTTATATGATAAAGCCGCCAATTCTGACACACGCCTGGCTGAAGCCAGGGCTAACTCGTCACTTCCATGTGAGATATTTTAAGTCCACAGTGGTGAGTGGTTCAAACCAATGTGACTTTAGGAAAACTCAACACAACATTGAGATCCCAAAGTGCCACTGGAGGCACAAAAGGAGGCTGTATATGCAGTACCCCTTTTACAAATGTCTGAACTTCAGGCACTGAAGCCAGTTCTTTTTGGAAGAAAATCGACAGGGCCGAAATTTGAACCTCAATGGACCCTAATTTTAGGCCCATAGACAGTCCTGTTTGCAGGAAATGGAGGAAACGACCCAGTTGAAATTCCTCTGTAGGGGCCTTCTTGGCCTCACCCCACGCAACATATTTTCGCCAAATGCGGTGATAATGTTTTGCGGTTACGTCCTTCCTGGCCTTGACCAGGGTAGGGATGACTTCATCTGGAATGCCTTTTTCCTTCAGGATCCGGCGTTCAACCGCCATGCCGTCAAAACGCAGCCGTGGTAAGTCTTGGAACAGACAAGGCCCCTGCTGGAGCAGGTCCTTTCTTAGAGGTAGAGGCCACGGTTCGTCCGTGAGCATCTCTTGAAGTTCCGGATACCAAGCCCTTCTTGGCCAATCCGGAACCACGAGTATCGTTCTTACTCCTCTCCTTCTTATGATTCTCAGTACTTTTGGTATGAGAGGGAGAGGAGGGAACACATACACTGACTGGTACACCCACGGTGTTACCAGAGCGTCCACCGCTATTGCCTGAGGGTCCCTTGACCTGGCGCAATATCTGTCTAGTTTTTTGTTTAGACGGGACGCCATTATGTCCACCTTTGGTTTTTCCCAACGGTTTACAATCAGGTGGAAGACTTCTGGGTGAAGTCCCCACTCTCCCGGGTGAAGGACGTGTCTGCTGAGGAAGTCTGCTTCCCAGTTGTCCACTCCCGGAATGAACACTGCTGACAGTGCTATCACATGATTTTCCGCCCAGGGAAAATCCTTGCAGCTTCTGCCATTGCCCTCCTGCTTCTCGTGCCGCCCTGTCTGTTTACGTGGGCGACTGACGTGATGTTGTCCCATTGGATCAATACCGCCTGACCCTGAAGCAGGGGTTTCGCTTGACTTAGGGCATTGTAAATGGCCCTTAGTTCTAGAATGTTTATATGAAGAGATGTCTCCAGGCTTGACCATAAGCCCTGGAAATTCCTTCCCTGTGTGACTGCTCCCCAGCCTCGCAGGCTGGCATCCGTGGCCACCAGGACCCAGTCCCGAATGCCGAATCTGTGGCCCTCTAGAAGATGAGCACTCTGCAACCACCACAGGAGGGATACCCTTGTCCCTGGTGACAGGGTTATCCGCTGAAGCATCTGAAGATGCGACCCGGACCATTTGTCCAGTAGGTTCCACTGTGCGTGGAATCTGCCGAATGGGATTGCTTCGTAGGAAGCCACCATTTTTACCCAGAACCCTTGTGCATTGATGCACTGAAACTTGGTTCGGTTTTAGGAGGTTCCTGACTAGCTCGGATAACTCCCTGGCTTTCTCCTCCGGGAGAAACACCTTCTTTCTGGACTGTGTCCAGGATCATCCCTAGGAACAGAAGACAAGTCGTCGGAACCAGCTGCGATTTTGGAATATTGAGAATCCAATCGTGCTGCCGCAACACTACCTGATATAGTGCTACACCGATCTCCAACTGTTCCCTGGATCTTACCCTTATCAGGGAATCGTCCAAGTAAAGGATAACTAAAATTCCCTTCCTTCGAAGGAATATCACCATTACGGTTATTACTTCAGTAAAGACCCGGGGTGCCGTGGACCATCCCTACGGCAGCGTCCGAACTGATACAGTTCTGTACCATAACCTGAAATACCCTTGGTGAGAAGGGTAAATTTTGACATGAAGGTAAGCATCCTTGATGTCCCGAGACATCATGTAGTCCCCTTCTTCCAGGTTTGCAATCACTGCTCTGAGTGACTCAATTTTGAATTTGAACCTCTGTATGCAAGTGTTCAAAGATTTTAGATTTTAAAATCGGTCTCACCGAGCCGTCTGGCTTCGGTACCACAATAGTGTGGAATAATACCCCATTCCCTGTTGCAGGAGGGGTACCTTGATTATCACCTGCTGGGAATACAGCTTGTGAATGGCTTCCAAAACTGCCTCCCTGTCAGCGGGAGACGTCGGTAAAAACAGACTTTTGGAAACGGCGAGGGGAATACGTCTCGAATTCCAATTTGTACCCCTGAAATATTATCTGAAGGATCCAGGGGTCTACTTGCGAGTGAGCCCACTGCGCACTGAAATTCATTGAGAACGGGACCCCCCCGTGCCTGAACTTGTAAAGCCCTAGCGTCATACTGAGGGCTTGTTAGAGGCGGAAAAGGGTTTCTGTTCCTTGGAACTGGCTGATCTCTGCAGCCATTTTCCTCTCCCTCTGTCACGAGCAGAAAAGAGGAACCCTTTTGTCCGCTTGCCAACCAGGACTGCGCCTGATAATACGGCGTCTTATTTTTGAGAGGCGACCTGGGGTACATCCCCTCTTTTAAGGCAATACTTCCAAATGCCGTTTGGAATCCGCATCACCTGACCACTTTACTGGAATAATTGGACAACGCACTTATACTTGATGCCAGTCGGCAAATATTCCGCTGTGCATCATGCATATATAGAAATGCATCTTTTAATTGCTCTATAGGCAATAATATACTGTCCTTATCTAGGATATCATATTTCCAGTCAGGGAATCCGACCACGCCAACCCAGCACTGCACATCCAGGCTGAGGCGATTGCTGGTCGCAGTATAACACCAGTATGTGTGTAAATACATTTTAGGATACGCTCCTGCTTTCTATCAGCAGGATCCTTAAGGGCGGCCATCTTAAGAGAGGGTAGAGCCCTTGCTTACAAGCGTGTGAGCGCCTTATCCCCCCTAGGGGGTGTTTCCCAACGCACCCTAACCTCTGGCGGGAAAAGGTATACTGCCAATAACTTTTTAGAAATTATCAATTGTTATCGGGGGGAAACCCACGCATCATCACACACCTCATTTTATTTCTCAGATGCAGGAAAACTACAGGAAGTTTTTCCTCACCAAACATAATACCCCTTTTTTTTGGTGGTATTTATATTATCAGAAGAGTGTAAACTTTTTCCATTGCCTCAATCATGCAATGTGTGGCCCTATTGGAAATCACGGTTGTCTCTTCACCGTCGACACAGGAGTCAGTATCCGTGTCGGCGTCTGTATCTGAGGTAACGGGCGCTTTAGAGCCCCTGTATGAGACGTCTGGACATGCACAAGCTGAGTAGCCGACTGTCTCATGTCAACCACTGTCTTTTATACAAAGCTGACACTGTCACGCAATTTCAACAGTACATCCACTCAGGTGTCGACCCCCCAGGGGGTGACAACACTATTACAGACTCTCTACTCCGTCTCCTCATCATTTTTCTCCTCATACATGTCGACACCAACATACCGACACACAGCACACACACAGGGAATGCTCTGATAGAGGACAGGACCCCACTAGCCCTTTGGGGAGACAGAGGGAGAGTTTGCCAGCACACACCAGAGCGCCATATATATACAGGGATAACCTTATATAAGTGTTTTTCCCTTAATAGCTGCTGTATTGTTTATACTGCGCCTAATTTGTGCCCCCCTCTCTTTTTTAACCCTTTTCTGTAGTGTAGTGACTGCAGGGGAGAGCCAGGGAGCTTCCCTCCAACTGAGCTGTGAGGGAAAATGGCGCCAGTGTGCTGAGGAGATAGGCTCCGCCCCTTTCTCGGCGTCCTTATCATCCGTTTTCTTGTATGTTTGGCAGGGGTTAAATGCATCCATATAGCCCAGGAGTTATATGTGATGCATTTATTTTAGCCATAAAAGGTTTTCTATCGATTTATTGCGTCTCAGGGCGCTGCCCCCCCAGCGCCCTGCACCCTCAGTGACCGGAGTGTGAAGTGTGCTGAGAGCAATGGCGCACAGCTGCGGTGCTGTGCGCCTACCTTTATCTGAAGACAGGAAAGTCTTCTGCCGCCGATTTTTCCGGACCTCTTCGCTCTTCTGGCTCTGTAAGGGGGCCGGCGGCGCGGCTTCGGTGACCCATCCAGGCTGAACCTGTGATCGTCCCTCTGGAGCTAATGTCCAGTAGCCTAAGAAGCCCAATCCACTCTGCACGCAGGTGAGTTCGCTTCTTCTCCCCTTAGTCCCTCGATGCAGTGAGCCTGTTGCCAGCAGGTCTCACTGAAAATAATAAACCTAAACTAAAACTTTCACAAAGAGCTCAGGAGAGCCCCTAGTGTGCACCCTTCTCGTCGGGCACAGAAAATCTAACTGAGGCTTGGAGGAGGGTCATAGGGGGAGGAGCCAGTGCACACCAGGTGATCCTAAAGCTTTCTTTAGATGTGCCCTGTCTCCTGCGGAGCCGCTATTCCCCATGGTCCTTACGGAGTTCCCAGCATCCACTAGGACGTCAGAGAAAACTATAGGTAGTTTTTTCTCCCCAAACATAATACCCTTTTTTGCGGTACCTGGGTTTATATCAGAAAGGTGTAACACCTCTTTCATTGCCTCAATCATGCAACGAACGGCCCTAGTGGACATTAAATTTGACTCATCGTCGTCGACACTGGTATTAGTATCCGTGTCGACATCTGTCTCTGCCATCTGAGGTAGTGGGCGTTTCAGAGCCCCTGATGGCCTTTGAAATGTCTGGGCAGGCACGAGCTGAGAAGCCGGCTGTCCCGCATTTGGCATGTCGTCAAATTTTTTATGTAAGGAGTCGACACTTGCACGCAATTCCTTCCATAAGTCCATCCACTCAGGTGTCTGCCCCGCAGGGGGTGACATCACATTTATAGGCATCTGCTCCGCCTCCACATAAGCCTCCTCATCAAACATGTCGACACAGCCGTACCGACACACCGCACACTCACAGGGAATGCTCTTAAGGGAGACAGGACCCCACAAAAGCCCTTTGGGGAGACAGAGAGAGAGTATGCCAGCACACACCAGAGCGCTATAATAATGCAGGGACTAACTGAATTATGACCCTTTATAGCTGCTTATAGTATTAAACTGCGCCTAAATTTAGTGCCCCCCTCTCTTTTTTACCCTTTCTGTAGTGTAGACTGCAGGGGAGAGTCAGGGAGCCTCCTTCCAGCGGAACTGTGAGGGAAAAATGGCGCCCGTGTGCTGAGGGAGATGGCTCCGCCCCTTTTTGGCTGACTTTTCTCTCGCTTTTTTCTGCATTCTGGCAGGGGTAATTACCACATATATAGCCTCTGGGGCTATATATTGGGGTTATTTTGCCAGCCAAGGTGTTTTTATTGCTGCTCAGGGCGCCCCCCCCAGCACCCTGAACCCTCAGTGACCGCAGTGTGAAGTGTGTATGAGGAGCAATGGCGCACAGCTGCGGTGCTGTGCGCTACCTTGGTGAAGACTGAAGTCTTCTGCCGCCGATTTTCCGGACCATCTTCATGCTTCTGGCTCTGTAAGGGGGACGGCGGCGCGGCTCCGGGAACGAACACCAAGGACGGGTCCTGCGGTCGATCCCTCTGGAGCTAATGGTGTCCAGTAGCCTAAGAAGCCCAAGCTAGCTGCAAGCAGGTAGGTTCGCTTCTTCTCCCCTTAGTCCCTCGTTGCAGTGAGCCTGTTGCCAGCAGGTCTCACTGTAAAATAAAAAAAATAATTTAAACTTTCTTTCTAGAAGCTCAGGAGAGTCAGGAGAGCCCCTAGTGTGCATCCAGCTCGGCCAGGCACAGAGATCTAACTGAGGTCTGGAGGAGGGGCATAGAGGGAGGAGCCAGTGCACACCAGATAGTACCAAATCTTTCTTATAGTGTGCCCAGTCTCCTGCGGAGCCCGTCTATTCCCCATGGTCCTTACGGAGTCCCCAGCATCCACTAGGACGTTAGAGAAAAGTTATTTTAGTCACATTTGAGATTAGTAAACAAATAATTAAAACATGCATTTAACCTGTTAATTTTTATTGGTACTAAAAATACAGTGCATTATTTGTGAGTGTGTCAGATTTGTTTGTGCTAACAATACAAATATGAAGTGGCCATATAATTGCTGCTTGTATTATTTTGTAAGAGCAGTGTTTTGCAAGTAAATGCACAACAGGTGAATTCAGTTGCTAATCAATTGCTAATTAGAGCAGACACACACTTGTAACAGTGCTTCGCAAGTGCTGAGTAGCTGCAGACTCAGGGGCCCTACACACCCGCCGACCCGCCGCCGAGCTGCCCGACGGCGGATACGGCCGACGAGCGACCCGGCGGCGGGGGGGCAGTGACGGGGGGAGTGAAGTTTCTTCACTCCCCCCGTCACCCGGCTGCATTGAAGTGCAGGCAAATATGGACGAGATCGTCCATATTGGCCTGCATGCACAGCCGACGGGAGACCAGCGATGAACGAGCGTGGGGACGCGCATCGTTCATCGCTGGAGTCTCCACACTGAAAGATATGAACGAGTTCTCGTTCATTTCTGAACGAGATCGTTCATATCTTTCAGAAAATCGGCCAGTGTGTAGGGCCTATTACTCTTCTGCTGCGTGTAGATAGCGAACATTTGTTATGTACTTTTAACATAGGATACGCATTTTTCCAAAAACACGCCTACTGCTGGATGCATACTCCCACACTAGCCGCCCACTTTACGCCCATTTCGTAAGATTGCGAAGCCGTGCCTCTGCCACGCCTCCGTCACTCCCCGTTTTCGTTTCTGTATTACGAGCAGTTTTCTTTGTAGTATTTCTGCACAAGTGTCGTATCGCTATGCTTGCGCATGCGTATTTCTGCATGCTCGTTTTCTCGTTTTCTTGCCGTTTGTGATGCGATGATCCGCTGCGAACAACTCGGAATGAGGACCTATATGCGGGGGCAGAGATGCTTTGATAGCGTCACTTATAAATAAACAGGCTGCAGGGGTGCTGCTTCAAATGATTACTTTGTGTCAGGACAGAAAAAGGACTTTTTGCATTGAGATTACAGAAAAAGAAAACTCCTTACAGTTGACATCACAATGTGTTGACAGTGTGGCATCTTTGGTCTGGTGGACTGCCTAGCATACTCAATCCCAGAAATTACAGATGTTTGTTCATTTTAAAACATGTATAATTCTGTTGTTATCAATATTATACTTGATAAATATTTAAAATCTAATTTTATTACACAAATAAAGGTCTGTCTGCTCGTAGGAAGTACTGACTGTGCATCTTTGAACGCACACTGTGAAAGTCGCACGACACAACCACACATACACAGCTCTATGGGCGGCACTTGCGATCACTTACAGTAATCTTGCTGTTTCTTGTCGCCTCTGGGTCCCTTCCCCCAAACCAAAGCCATCATGAGTCATTAATCACAAGTCTCACAGTGGGGTTGGGGTTTGAAGTTTGTGCTGTCCATGCACTTTGCCTTTACAAACCGTGGTCAGGGCTGTTTCCAGCCAATATGGCTCCCAGTGCGAGATAAAAAAAATGTGCCCCCCCCTACTCACACCTAGATAGAAAAAAAACCTTGCGTGCGCACATGCAAGGGGGCGTGGCCTCATCTAAATGGGTGTGGTCTCATCTAAATGGACATGCCCTTGTCTGAAAAGACTACCTCACAATCCAGTTTTTGACCCTGCTCCAACAGATCACGACCACCACAGGAAAAAAAAAATTCTACCATATTAAGCCCCACACAGTAATGCCCCCTGCACCATATTATGCCACACACTGCAATGCCCTTAATACATTAAATCCCCACACTACGGCAGGCAAGAGTCCCCATTTCACACATTACGGCAGGTGTTTCCATTTTACACATAGAGAGAGAGAGAATACTTACAGAGGCGATTACCGCTCTTCGGCCCGCCTCACCAGTCGCTCCTCGCGCTGGCCTTTCCCTCTTCCTAACTTGGATTCCCCTCTGTACTCCGCTGGGGGGGGGGAGTTTCGCGGAGTGACGGGGTTTCGCCGTGACGTAACGGTGCAACCGCGTCATTCCGTGAAACTCCGCCCCCTGAGCGGGTTACTCGGGGAGAAATAGGAGGGGGAAGCAGGGAGCCACAGTTAGTGCCGCGGCAGGCGCCCAGTGCGGTTGCACTGCTCGCCTGCCCCAAGAAACAGCCCTGCGTGGGCTCCAGGAGCATGCATACAAGCATGAATACCTTTGGCTAACAGCACACCGTGAAAAGTCGAGCTCCAGGTGTGCTATAGGAAATGACAATTTACTGTAAAAAAAAAGAAGGTATTTTTGAATTCAACTTGGCTGTGCGTCTTTTTGCCCACCAAAAAAAGATATTTGATGAGTTTAAGCATACACACTACCACTTTGCCAAGTCTCAGATGCTGTCCTTTCTTGCACACAAGCAGTCTAATTTTCAAGGGCAAAAGACGCAGATAGCTCAGTGCAAAAATACCTCTTTTCTGTGCTGATCTTGTAGTTACTGTAAGTGATCATTGCAAAAATACCTTTTTCTGTGCTGATACTTGTACAGTAGTTGCTGTAAAGTGATCATCAGCACCCCAGCACAAACACCGCACAAATTGCAGTGTGTAATAAAACAGCTATCTTTGTGAAAAGCCTTGCTGATGTCAAAAATATATCCACCTTCTGATGAAACCGTGGTTTGATTTTCACGGAGAAACATGTTAAAGACATCTCACGCTGCTGTTTTTCCCCGAGATCTACACAAGCACAGCACCACAGTCCGGACTCCAGCACACGGCAAACTGCCTGAATTCTGCAGCTACGAACGGCGCCCTCCCTCCCCGGTGAACTGAATAGAACACCGCCGCTTCCACCAACCACAACGGATTCTGCATGCTGACAGCCAGCCTCACATGAGACACTAAGGAATAAGTGGTGAGCACAAAATTGTTTGGCGGTCGGGGGAGGTAGTAGCATAGCGCCCATCGTTTATACAGCTGAACACTTACCATCTAGTGAACACCATTCACATTCCCTAAAACAAATTGGGACTTTATAATTTGCTTTGGAGCGAACCAGCCACACTGGTCTTTTGGATGTGGACATCTGTGCAATATACAATTGGGATACAGTATATGGCAGTATATGTGATTGAATAAAATGTTTATACAGTAATGATCGGTATCTAGCGCTCTCTTGTGATATTGCATGTTTCACAGTTACTTTAAACTATATCCACCTTTATAATATAACATGCTATATTATACTATACATTTCAGATGGAAATAAAAAGCATCTAAAAAAAAAGTACAGTAATTCTTGCACGGCAAGTATAATTTAACTTTGCATTGAAAGCTTCACACATGCGCAGAGGCAGTTTTCAAACTCGACACCTGCTGGACAAACACCAGTATTACACTCCCCGGAAACACAATTCTTTACACCGCAACTGCATAAGCCACCCTGCAACAGAAAATGCCTCCCTGCAGCCATGTGCAGACATACGTAACGCCGGTAGTTTTTCCTATGCCACACCACACTGACGGTAGAGGAGTGTGACTACATTTGTATGTCATTATTTTCTAATCAGATGTCTCACTGACAAGTGGTGCAGTATAGAGATCAGTTGGTTTCTTTGTTACACAGTTTTCCTGTTTAATGTTGCATTAACCGCTTAAGATACTGCTTACATGGAACAAACCTGGTTTTACTTTTTTAATGGCTGCTACTTTAAAACAAATTACAGACTCCCTGGGAACTCGATTATTGCAACTCTCAGATAATTATATTTACCCAGATGTCTACACTTGCTCCTTTTCCTATATCTATTGTACACTTCTATAATGTTTCTTTATATATCCCTTCACAATGTGTGGTCCGCAGAAATACTGTAGGCTTGTAGAAGTGTATAAATATGTATGATTTGTTATGTCTTTTTCAGCATTCTATGTACGGGCAGAGAATAGGCTATGCTGCTTGCGGGATGTAATCATGTGACCAGCCCCCCCCCCCCCCCGGCAATCTGGCGGACAGGATACCGGTGTCAGTATGCTGACCGCCAGGATCACCACCGCCAGTCACCTGATCCTAACCCGCTGCTTGCATGTAAGGAAAGAATAAACAGTCTCACAAGTTATCAATCCTTTTGAGGAAGTGACTGGAATCCTTTTAAGGAAGTGACTGGAAAGGCTGTATGTACAAAGCAGCGGGTTGTGTAAGCTGCCACTTCTCGTGGATTGGAGATGAAAACTTACTGCAGCACTAACATTTGTTAAGGACGCCGTGCTTTATGCTGAATGTTAGTGCTGATTTGAAGTTTCAGTTACAAAAGCCACCAATACATATATCTCCCAAAGTTTCCATTATTTCAATAGTAACTCAGACTAATATATCAGCGACCAATGGTGGTGTCTAAAGATACACCGGGTGGTATTACAGCACCCACAGACACTCTAATACTCCTTTCACACCACAGCTTGTACCCGGTATTTTGCCGTTTTAACTGGCTTCCTAAACGGGTCAAGCTGCGATGTGAAAGGGTCCCCTTCAATTTACCGTTTACAAAATACTGGTATTTTGAAACGGTAAAAAAGAAGGGTCCTACCCGTTTCAGACCTGTTTCATTGTGCAGTGTGAAAGGGTCTGAAACGGTATTTGCAAGCCCCAGCAGGTCATAGGCTGTCTCCATGTGTGATGTCAGCAGCCACAACCAGGAAACAGCTTGGAAAACACAGGAGACACATGTGAGTGGGTTTAAAAACGTTTAGACTGCAAAGCCATTATAAAATGTCTAATTGGAGTGATGAAGAGGTGAGGGAGCTGCTTAGGATCAGAGGGGATGAAGAAATATGTAGACAAATCACTGGGACAGTGAAGGATGCAGTAATCTACAAAAACATGGTAAAGATGCTTGAAGCTGCTGTGTTCCATCGTACGACTAGTCAAATTATTAATAATTAATTAATAATAATTATTAATAATGTGTGGGCCAGAAAAGTCCATTTATAATGACAACCACTGTTTTTTATGGGTGAAACGGGTTCAGTGTGAAAGGTACCAAAACGGTAATGAAATGGTAATTTACTGGTTACAACATGAGATGTGAAAGGGGTTTAACTGCTCAGACCTGTTTTAAGAACCGTTTCAAATACCATTTCAAAAGCAGGTTTTGCGATGTGAAAGCAGCATTAGTGCCCATCTCCACTCTTACACATCATACGCATGGCTGTATGCCAGAGAAGGACTTTGTAGCAACATTTGCATAACCTCTGAATAAAGCCCAAAATATGGACTTACATATACAGCATCCTCAATAAAAAGTTATTTCCACTCTGTAATGATCAGGAATTCTGCTGTAGCACTGGTGCCACATTGTCAGTGTTTCCCTTACATGTAATGTTCCCGGGGCCAGATTAAGGTCCTGGTGGGCCTGGAGCTGAAATTGATAAAGGGCCTATTGGAGGCTGCCGCAGGGGGTGTGACTACTGATATGGGGGTGTGGTCTGTGCCGTGAGGTGTCACTAGCACCAAGGAGGGCATAGCTACCCACCTTCTTTTACCCACTGCAATCTCCCTCTCCTCTTTGCTAAACAAAAACACAAAAAACACAAACTATGGTTTATTAATAAAATAAAATTAATGTTATTGAGGTTAGTAATACTCTGGAAACACAAAAAAGGCCCAAATTATGTGATTCTATCTTTTTTGTCAATTTTTGGAAGAATTACAAAACCAAAACCAGTAACAGCGTTTTCGACACACCTCAATATTTGACCAACATGCTCTGGTGCTCATCCAATGCATCAAACAGCATATGGAAGTGGTGGTGTCACTCAGGGGGTAATTCAGATCTGATCGCAGCAGCAAATTTGTTAGCCAATGGGCAAAACCTTGGCCCTCATTCCGAGTCGTTCGCTCTGTAAATTTCATTGCATCGCAGCGATTTTCCGCTTAGTACGCATGCGCAATGTCCGCACTGCGACTGCGCCAAGTAAATTTGCTATGAAGTTAGGATTTTTACTCACGGCTTTTTCATCGCTCCGGCGATCGTAGTGTGATTGACAGGAAATGGGTGTTACTGGGCGGAAACAGGCCGTTTTATGGGCGTGTGGGAAAAAACGCTACCGTTTCCGGAAAAAACGCAGGAGTGGCTGGAGAAACGGGGGAGTGTCTGGGCGAACGCTGGGTGTGTTTGTGACGTCAAACCAGGAACGACAAGCCCTGAACTGATCGCAGATGCGGAGTAAGTATGAAGCTACTCTGAAACTGCTAAGAGGTGTGTAATCGCAATATTGCGAATACATCGTTCGCAATTTTAAGATGCTAAGATTCACTCCCAGTAGGCGGCGGCTTAGCGTGAGCAACTCTGCTAAAATCGCCTTGCGAGCGAACAACTCGGAATGAGGGCCTATGTGCACTGCAGGTGTGTGTGTGTGGGGGGGGGGGGTGTAACATGTGCAGAGAGAGTTAGATTTGGGTGGGTTATATTGTTTCTGTGCAGGGTAAATACTGGCTGCTTTATTTTTACACTGCAATTTAGATTTGTTTGAACACACCCCACCCAAATCTATCTATCTCTGCACATGTTACATCTGCCCAACCTGCAGTGCACATGGTTTTGCCCATTAGCTAACAAATTTGCTGCTGCGATCAGATCTGAATTAGGCTATCAGTCTTTCAATCAGGCAGAAGTAAAAACAGACACAGGGCCTGATTCAGAGTTGCAAGCAAAGCCAAAAAGAACACAACTGGGCAAAACCATGTGGGGCTAATATAACATGTGCAGAGAGATTTAGATTTGAGTGGGTTGTATCCCACAAATACTGGACAGCTTCATTTTTACACTGCAATTTAGATTGTAGGAGTAAATGTATTACCCTGCGTTATGGGGGAGCAGTATCAGCGCACTGATACTGCTTCTCCCCCATCTATTACTGTTGTGGTGCTGGCTCAGATAGTGCCCCTGTCCATATCGACGCTGCTATCTAATGTAGCCCAGACACCTGTGAGATATCAGGTACAATCCTTCGATTTCGACCGCATCTGTGAGAGAAATGGAAGGATTGTATGCACATTTTAGGTGCCTTACAACGCGATGCGCAGGGGGATCCGGTCTTTATGTTGACAGTAACTAGGTCGACAGGGTCTCTAGGTCGACATGAGCTTTTCACGATTTTTTTCTTTTTGTGAACCTTTTCATACTTAACGCTCCACGTGGACTACGATTTTAACGGTAACCTGTGCCGAGCGAAGCGCTAGTGGAGCAAGGCACCTTGCCCGAAGAATGGCGAGCTTCGCGAGGGGACACGGTGCACTAATTGGGGTTCCCGGTCACTATACGAAGAAAATTACACCAAAACCCCCCATAAAAAATTAATGTCCACCTTTGACCTGTCGACCTAGAGACCCTGTCGACCAATAGTAGTTACTATCTACCTTCCATACCACACCCATGCGTGGGCACGCCGGTCGAATATCGCGTCTCATGATAGTATGTGCTGCACTTAATATTTATTGAATTGCAGTGCGATCGCATGTGTTTTTAAAAACACATGCGATATATCGCACCGCGATGCGTGATTGGCACACGCCGGGAGTGTGACGTGCCCATCACGTGATTACCATGCGATCTGTCGCATGATCGCATGGTAATCACTTTGGCAGTTCAATGAAATTGCACCTGAACTGCCGGAACGATGCCCCGCGATGTCACGTCGCAGGGCATTGTACAAATGTATGGGCACCATTACAGATAGCACACCGATATGAGGGGGCAATGTATGAACAGTCAGCATTGCTGACCGTTCTGACACCTGCAGCTGTCAGTTTCGACAGCTGCAGGTGGCGATGCCCATACACCACAGCAGGGACAGAGCTATCCCTGGCTGTGGCGGGCGCCAGCTCTGGATGGACTGCGTAGGGGATCTCGCGTGAGTATGACATCCCGCACATGCACAGTGGAGCTGGCCAGGCAGGGGGAGACAGTGCATCAGCATTGAGCTGACGCGCTGTAAGCTCAGGAGGGCATCGCCTGAGGGGGGAGCGCTTCGACAGACAAGGTGTTAATACATCTTGCTGATGTCCCTTCCTGCTTCACCTCGGTAATAAGGCAAAGCAGGAAGTGTCAGGGTGTGTACACACGGTGAGATTTTTTCTTATGATTTTGACTATAAAGTCATAATCGTAAGAAAAGTTAGTGCAGATCGCTAGGTGAAAGTCACCTTGCGATGCCGATGCGTGGTCCCGCGTGGTCGGCATCACAAGAATAGATAGACTGTGCAGGCAAGTCAATTTTGACTATCTCTATAGAAGAGATAGTTAAAATTGACACTTAGCCAAAATCGCACATAGACAGTATTGCAAGCACATGGGGGGTCATTCCGAATTGATCGATTTTCGCAGCGCAGCGATCAGGTGAAAAAAACGCATTTCTGCGCACGCGTATGGGCTGCAATGAACACTCGCGACGTACGGGTACAAAGCCCGTTGTGACTGTGCTCAGGTTCTAGCAAAGTTTTTCTTCGCACTGACGGCCGCAAGAAGATTGACAGGAAGGGGGCGTTACTGGGTGTCAACTGACCATTTTCAGGGAGTGTCTGAAAAAACGCAGGCGTGGCTGGGCGTTCGATGGTCGGGTGTATGACGTGAAATCCGGACACAAATAGGCTGAAGTGATCGCAAGCTCTGAGTAGGTTCAGAGCTGCTCTGAAACTGCACAAACTGTTTTTGCAGAGCTCGGCTGCACATGCGTTCACACTTCTGCTAAGCTAAAATACACTCCCCAGTGGGCGGCGGCATAGCGTTTGCACGGCTGCTATAACTAGCCAGCAAACGATAAACTTGGAATGACCACCAACATCCGTTATTCACATTACACCGCCCAGCGGCGTCCGATCATCACATTACAATGCACAGCGGCGTCCATTATTCACATTAAACTGCCTGACACATCCGTTATTCACATTACAGCGCACGGCAGCGTCCGTTACTCACATTACACCGCACAGCGTCGTCACATTATTCACATTATAGCGAACAGTGGTGTCACACTAAAGCACACAGCGATTTTCGTTACTCACATTACAGCGCACAGCGACTTCCGTTAATCACATCACCCCGCACAGCGACTTCCGTTACTCACATTACAGAGTACAGCGACTTCCGTTACTCACATTACAGTGCACAGCGACTTCCGTTACTCACATTACAGCGCACAGCTACTTCCGTTACTCACATGACAGTGCACAGCGACTTCCGTTACTCACATTACAGAGCACAGCGACTTCCGTTACTCACATTACAGAGCACAGCGACTTCCGTTACTCACATTACAGCGCACAGCGACTTCCGTTACTCACATTACAGCGCACAGCGACTTCCGTTACTCACATTACAGCGCACAGCGACTTCCGTCACTCACATTACAGCGCACAGCGACTTCCGTTACTCACATTACAGCGCACAGCGACTTCCGTTACTCACATTACACCGCACAGTGACTTCCGTTATTTATATTACAGCGCACAGCGACTTCCGTTACTCACATTACAGTGCACAGCGACTTCTGTTACTCACATTACAGTGCACAGCGACTTCCGTTACTCACATTACAGTGCACAGCGATTTCCGTTACTTACATTACAGTGCACAGCGACTTCTGTTACTCACATTACAGTGCACAGCGATTTCCGTTACTCACATTACAGTGCACAGCGATTTCCGTTACTTACATTACAGTGCACAGCGACTTCTGTTACTCACATTACAGTGCACAGCGATTTCCGTTACTCACATTACAGCGCACAGCAACTTCTGTTACTCACATTACAGCGCACAGCGACTTCTGTTACTCACATTACAGCGCACAGCGACTTCTGTTACTCACATTACACCTCACAGCGACTTGCGTTATTCACATTACACCGCACAGCGACTTCTGTTACTCACATTACAGTGCACAGCGACTTCCGTTACTCACATTACACCGCACAGCGACTTCTGTTACTCACATTACAACGCACAGCGACTTGCATTATTCACATTACACCGCACAGCGACTTCTGTTACTCACATTACAACGCACAGCGACTTGCGTTATTCACATTACACCGCACAGCGACTTCTGTTACTCACATTACACCGCACAGCGACTTGCGTTATTCACATTACACCGCACAGCGACTTCTGTTACTCACATTACACCGCACAGCGATTTCCGTTACTCACATTACAGCGCACAGCGACTCCCGTTACTCACATTACCCCGCACAGCGGCAACTGTCATTCACATTACAACACCCAGCAGCGTCTGTTACTCACATTACACTGGACAGCGACATCACATTATTCACATTACAGAGTACAGCGGTGTCACATTATTCATATTACAGCGTACACCGGCGTCACATTACAACGCACAGAGGCGTCCATTATTCACATTACACCACCCAGCAGCGTCTGTTACTCACATTACACCGCGGGTGGGGGTGCCGATAGAACTGTTCTATCACAAGAGCACTTTGTTTGCAGGCAAAGGTCAGAGAGATTAGAGTAGACTCATACTCACCTCTCCTGCTGGATCCACCGCGGCCGCACTGTCTCTTCCTCTGAGGTCTGCGCAATAACGTCAACGGAGTTTGGCGCGCAGATCTCCTCCTCTTCCGGACAGCCGTGTGGTGTGGGGACGGGACCTCTTCTCCTGTTAGTGGCCGGTGGCCGCAGCGCACAAGGCAAAGTACATTCATTTAGTGATGTGTGGGAGGGCGGGGCCACAGATGATAGGCGGGACCACACCCCAATCAGCCCACTGGGCCTCTGCTTGGTAGAACTAATGACCAATCCGGCCCTGGTCACTAGAGTTCAGTCTTGCCCACTGTGCTTGCAGTAAATGAGGAGGGTGAAAGTACAGAGCCACAATTCGTTTGCACTACTGCTGAATAGAGCTCCTGTCCTGGCAGCAGGGCTATCGCTGGGAAGTCTGCTGATGAAGCTCCTTCATTTGTCTCCTTCTCCGTTCCTGCCATTGGGGACCTGCCAGCAGCTGGACTCCACCACCCACAGTCAATCAAATCGCGGGCATAATGCCGTGAAGGGGCGTGGCCTAATGCCGCAAGGGGGCGGAGCTACGATCCCAGGCCGTGAACATGAAAAAAAACTTTGCCTATCAGGTTCCCCGCATGTGACACTGACCGGCGCTGCCATGGTGGTGGTGTTTACAGCAGCATAGACTTTTGCAGATACCGTGGGCCTATTTTGGAGGGTGGGCCTGGAGCTGCAGCTCCATCAGCCCCATTGTTAATCCGGCCCTGGATGTTCCGTGTGAGTAAGCAGCTCAAGCTGAATTCAGATACAGGAAAAATAAAGAAATTTTATCTTTGATAGAATATTAGTTAATGATTTTAAAATTTGATAATTGGATGGTGAAACTAGAAAATGGGGTTAATAAATATAGGACAGATTTGTCGGCCTTTCAGAAGAACAAATATGACAGAAAGTTAAAGAGGATTACAAAGGATGTAGAGAACATACCTGGGTGCAGAAAGGTGATAGGAGATGTACACGGGATCCGGACTGAAAGTCGACAGTAACTAGGTCGACAATGTCTAGGTCGACCACTATTGGTCGACAGTAACTAGGTCGACAGGGTGTCTAGGTCGACAGGGTCTTTAGGTCGACATGTTCTAGGTCGACAGGTCAAAAGGTCGACATGAGTTTTTCACAATTTTTTCTTTTTTTTAACCTTTTCATACTTAACGATCCACGTGGACTACGATTGGAATGGTAATCTGTGCCGAGCTAAGCCGTAGCGGTGCGAAGGCACCATGCGAGGGGACGCGGTGCACTAATTGGGGTTCCCGGTCACTCTACGAAGAAAACAACACCAAAATAACATTAAAAACTCATGTTGACCTAGAACATGTCGACCTAAAGACCCTGTCGACCTAGTTACTGTCAACTAATAGTGGTCGACCTAGACATTGTCGACCTAGTTACTGTCGACTTTCAATACCACACCCGATGTACACATATACATTAGAATTCATCATGTGCTGATATAAATTGCTACTTGCGGTAATTAGAAATTAACCATCGCCGTGATGTATAAAGATACACACATTGTGACTCAGGCTCCCTGTGATGTGTTATAAGTTAGGGTATATGTAATGTGATCACTTCTCCTGTGGGTGCCATGCTGCGTATGTACAGACTGCTGACTACATACGTGTAAGTGGAGAGTGCCATGGAATGGTCCTCCTGGTACTTTTTTGAAAAGTAGCCCATAGGCTACAACAGCTAATGTGGGCCCTAATTCCAAGTTGATCGCTAGCTGCTTTCGGTCGCACTGTGGCGATTAGGTGAAAAAGCGGCATTTCTGCGCATGCGTACGGGCCGCAGTACGCACGCACAAAGTACTTTTACACAAAACTATGCAGTTTTACACAAGGGCGAGCGAGGCTTTTCTGTCGCTCTGCTGATCTGTGAGTGATTGACAGGAAGTGGGTGTTTCTGGGTGGTAACTGGCAGTTTTCAGGGAGTGTGCTAAAAAACGCAGGCGTGTCAAGTAAAAACGCAAGCGTACCTGGGGAAACAGGGGAGTGGCTGGCCGAACGCAGGGCGTGTTTGTGACGTCAAAGCAGGAACTATACAGACTGAAGAGATCGCAAGGAAGGAGTAGGTCTGGAGCTACTCTGAAACTGCTTGAAATAATTTCAACACTTTTCTGCTAACCTTTCGGTCGCACTTCTGCTAAGCTAACATACACTCCCAGAGGGCGGTGGCCTAGCGTGTGCACTGCTGCTAAAAGCAGCTAGCAAGCGATCAACTCAGAATGAGGGCTGTAATCTTGAGATGGCGTTCTGGAGCTTGGAAAAAATAAGAATTTACTCACCGGTAATTCTATTTCTCGTAGTCCGTAGTGGATGCTGGGAACTCCGTAAGGACCATGGGGGAATAGCGGGCTCCGAAGGAGGCTGGGCACTCTAGAAAGATCTTAGACTACCTGGTGTGCACTGGCTCCTCCCACTATGACCCTCCTCCAAGCCTCAGTTAGGTACTGTGCCCGGACGAGCGTACACAATAAGGAAGGATATTGAATCCCGGGTAAGACTCATACCAGCCACACCAATCACACCGTACAACTCGTGATATGAAACACAGTTAACAGTATGAAACAATAGAGCCTCTCAACAGATGGCTCAACAATAACCCGATTTAGTTAACAATAACTATGTACAAGTAATGCAGATAAACCGCACTTGGGATGGGCGCCCAGCATCCACTACGGACTACGAGAAATAGAATTACCGGTGAGTAAATTCTTATTTTCTCTAACGTCCTAGTGGATGCTGGGAACTCCGTATGGACCATGGGGATTATACCAAAGCTCCCAAACGGGCGGGAGAGTGCGGATGACTCTGCAGCACCGAATGAGAGAACTCCAGGTCCTCCTCAGCCAGGGTATCAAATTTGTAGAATTTTGCAAACGTGTTTGCCCCTGACCAAGTAGCTGCTCGGCAAAGTTGTAAAGCCGAGACCCCTCGGGCAGCCGCCCAAGATGAGCCCACCTTCCTTGTGGAATGGGCATTGACAGATTTTGGCTGTGGCAGGCCTGCCACAGTATGTGCAAGCTGAATTGTACTACAAATCCAACGAGCAATAGTCTGCTTAGAAGCAGGAGCACCCAGCTTGTTGGGTGCATATAGGATAAACAGCGAGTCAGATTTTCTGACTCCAGCCGTCCTGGAAACATATATTTTCAGGGCCCTGACAACGTCTAGCAACTTGGAGTCCTCCAAATCCTTAGTAGCCGCAGGCACCACAATAGGCTAGTTCAGGTGAAACGCTGACACCACCTTAGGGAGAAACTGGGGACGAGTCCTCAATTCTGCCCTATCCATATGGAAAATCAAATAAGGGCTTTTACAAGACAAAGCCGCCAATTTTGATACTCGCCTGGCAGAAGCCAAGGCAAATAACATAACCACCTTCCATGTGAGATATTTCAGATCCACGGTTTTTAGTGGTTCAAACCAAAGTGATTTTAAGAAAACTCAACACCACGTTGAGATCCCAAGGTGCCACAGGAGGCACAAACGGGGGCTGACTATGCAGCACTCCTTTTATAAATGTCTGAACTTCAGGTACTGAAGCTAGTTCTTTTTTGAAAGAAAATCGACAGAGCCGAGATCTGTACCTTAATGGAACCCAATTTAAGGCCCATAGTCACTCCTGCTTGCAGGAAATGCAGAAATCGACCTAGTTGAAATTCCTCTGTTGGGGCCCTTTCGGCCTCACACCATGCAACATATTTTCGCCATATGCGGTGATAATGAGTTGCTGTAACCTCTTTCCTGGCTTTAGTAAGCGTAGGAATTACTTCCTCCGGAATACCCTTTTCCTTCAGGATCCGGCGTTCAACCGCCATGCCGTCAAACGCAGCCGCGGTAAGTCTTGGAACAGACAGGGCCCCTGCTGCCGCAGGTCCTGACTGAGTGGCAGAGGCCATTGGTCCTCTGATATAAATTCTTGAAGTTCTGGGTACCAAGCTCTTCTTGGCCATCCACGAGTATCGTTCTTACTCCTCGCCTTCTTATTATTCTCAGTACCTTTGGTATGAGAGGCAGAGGGGAGAACACCTAAACCGACTGGTACACCCACGGTGTTACCAGAGCGTCCATAGCTATCGCCTGAGGGTCCCTTGACCTGGAGCAATATCTTTTATAGCTTTTTGTTAAGGCGGGACGCCATCATGTCCACCTGTGGCCTTTCCCAATGGTGTACAATCCTATTGGAAGACTTCTGGAGGAAGTCCCCATTCTCCCGGGTGGAGGTCGTGTCTGTTGAGAAGATCTGCTTCCCAGTTGTCCACTCCGGGAATGAACACTGCTGACAGTGCTAACACATGATTTTCCGCCTATCGGAGAATCCTTGTGGCTTCTGCCATCGCCATCCTGCTTTTTGTGCCGCCCTGTTGATTACATGGGCGACTGCCGTGATGTTGTCTGATTGGATCAGTACCGGCTGGTTTTGAAGCAGAGGCCTTGCTGGCCTCAGGGCATTGTAAATGGCCCTCAGATCCAGAATATTTATGTGTAGGGAAATAACCTGACTTGACCAAAGTCCCTGGAAGTTTCTTCCCTATGTGACTGCCCCCCAGCCTCAAAGGCTGGAATCCATGGTCACTAGGACCTAGTCCTGTATGCCGAACCTGCGGCCCTCTTGAAGATGGGCACTCTGCAGCCACCACAGTAGAGATACCCTGGTCCTTGGAGACAGGGTTATCAGCCTATGCATCGGAAGATGCGATCCGGACCACTTGTCCAACAGGTCCCTCTGAAAAGTTCTTGTATGGAACCTGCCTAATGGGATTGCTTCGTAAGAAGCTAGCATTTTTCCCAGGACTCGCGTGCAATGATGCACCGCTACCTATTTTGGTTTCAGGAGGTCTCTGACTAGAGATGACAACTCCTTGGCTTTCTCCTCCGGGAGAAACACTATTTCTGGTTTATGTCCAGAACCATCCCCAGGAACAGTAGACGTGTCATAGGAACCAGCTGTGACTTTGGACTGTTTAGAATCCACCTATGCTGTTGTAGCACTTTCCAAAATAGTGCTACCCCGACTACCAACTGCTCCTTGGACCTCGCCCTTATAACGAGATTGTCCAATTACGGGATAATTACAACTCCCTTTTTTTGAAGGAGTATCATCATTTCGGCCATTACCTTGATAAAACACCCTCGGTGCCATGTACAGTCCAAACGGCAGTGTCTGGACTTGGTAATGGTAATCCTGTACCACAAATCTGAGGTACTCCTGGCGAGGATGGTAAATGGGGACATGCAGGTAAGCATCCTTGATGTCCCGGGATACCATGTAATCCCCCTCGTCCAGGCTTGCAATAACCGCCCTGAGCGATTCCATCTTGAACTTGAATTTTTTTATGTTCAAGGATTTTAAATATAAAATGGGTCACACCGAACCATGCGGTTTCGGTACCCCAACCCGTGTGGAATAGTAACCCCGTCCTTGTTGAAGTAGGGGCACCTTGAGTATTACCTGCTGGGAATACCGCTTATTAATTGCCTCTAGCACAGCCTCCCTGCTTGAGGGAGTTGTCAGCAAGGCATATTTTAGGAAACGGCTGGGGGGGAGACATCTCTAATTCCAGCTTGTACCCCTGAAATACTACTTGGAAGAAACAGGGATCCACCTGTGAGCGAGCCCACTAATTGCTGAAATTTTTGAGGCGGCCCCCCACCGTACCTGGCTACACCTGTGGAGCACCCGCGTCATGGTGTGTACTCACAGGAGGCGGGGGAAGAATCTTGATTCTGGGAACAGGCTGACTGGTGCAGCTTTTTCCTTCTACCCTTGTCTCTGTACAGAAAGGAAGCGCCATTTGACCCGCTTGCTTTTCTGAAGCCGAAAGGACTGTACCTTTTTCTGTGAGGAAACCTGAGGTAAAATTATTTCTTCCCAGCAGTTGCTGTGGATACGAGGTCCCAGAGACCATCCCCAAATAATTCCTCACTCTTATAAGGCTCTCTATGCGCTTTTTAAGTCAGCATCACCTGTCCAGTGACAGGTCTCTAATACCCTCCTGACAGAATGGACATTACATTTATTTTGGATGCCAGCCGGCAAAATATCCCTCTGTGCATCCCCCATATATAAGACAACGTCTTTAATATGTTTTTATGTTTGCCAACTATTATCCCTGTTTGACAGGGTCACCAACCACGCTGCAGCAGCACTATCTGCAGGTCTCAGTCTAGTACCTGAGTGTGTAAATACAGACTTCAGGATAGCCTCCTGTTTTTTTTATCAACAGGTACCTATTAAAGTGGCCGTATCCTAAGACGGCAGTGCCACCTTTTTTGACAAACGTGTGAGCGCATTATCCACCCTAGGGGATATCTCCCAGCGCAACTTATCCTCCTGGCGGGAAAGGGTACGCCATCAGTAACTTTTTATAAATTACCAGTTTCTTAACGGGGGAACCCACGCTTTTCACACACTTCATTTATTCATCTGATGGGGGAACAAAACACTGCCTGTTTTTTCTCCCCAAACCTAAAACCCATTTATAGAGGTTAAAGTCAGAAATGTATAACACATTTTTTATTGCCGGGATCAAGTCACGGATTGGATTGTGTATATGTCTCCACCTTGTCGACACTGGAGTCAGACTCCGTGTCGACATCTGTGTCTGCCATCTGAGAGAGCGGGCGTTTTTGAGCCCCTGATGGCCTTTGAGACGCCTGGGCAGGCGCGGGCTGCGAAGCCGGCTGTCCCACAGCTGTTACGTCATCCACCCTTTTATGTAAGGAGTTGACACTGTCGGTTAATACCTTTTACCTCTCTATCCACTCTGGTGTCGGCCCCACAGGGGCGACATCACATATATCGGCCTCTGTTCCGTCACCATATAAGCCTCCTCATTCAACATGTCGACACAGCCGTACCGACACACCGCAGACACACAGGGAATGCTCTAAACGAGGACAGGACCCACAAAAGCCCTTTGGGGGGACAGAGTGAGAGTATGCCAGCACACACCAGAGCGCTATATACTGCAGGGACTAACTGAGTTATGTCCCCTATAGCTTTATATCTATATATATAATGTATACTGCGCCTAAATTTAGTGCCCCCTCTCTCTTTTTTTAACCCTTGTAGACTGCAGGGGAGAGCCAGGGAGCTTCCCTCCAACGGAGCTGTGAGGGAAAATGGCGCCAGTGTGCTGAGGAGATAGGCTCCGCCCCTTTTTCGCGGCCTATTCTCCCGTTTTTTATGGACTTCTGGCAGGGGTATTTACCTCATATATAGCCCCTGGGGCTATATATTGAGGTATTTTTGCCAGCCAAGGTGTTTTTATTGCTGCCTCAGGGCGCCCCCCCCCAGCGCCCTGCACCCTCAGTGACCGGAGTATGAAGTGTGTGAGAGGAGCAATGGCGCACAGCTGCAGTGCTGTGCGCTACCTTGGTGAAGACTGAGTCTTCATGCCGCCGATTTTCCGGACCATCTTCTTGCTTCTGGCTCTGTAAGGGGGACGGCGGCGCGGCTCCGGGACCGAACATCAAGGCTGGGCCTGCGGTCGATCCCTCTGGAGCTAATGGTGTCCAGTAGCCTAAGAAGCCCAATCCGGCTGCAAGCAGGCGAGTTCGCTTCTTCTCCCCTTAGTCCCTCGCTGCAGTGAGCCTGTTGCCAGCAGGTCTCACTGAAAAGAACAAATTCTAAGACTATAACTTTCTAAGAGCTCAGGAGAGCCCCTAGTGTGCATCCAACCTCGGCCGGGCACGAAATCTAACTGAGGCTTGGAGGAGGGTCATAGTGGGAGGAGCCAGTGCACACCAGGTAGTCTAAGATCTTTCTAGAGTGCCCAGCCTCCTTCGGAGCCCGCTATTCCCCCATGGTCCTTACGGAGTTCCCAGCATCCACTAGGACGTTAGAGAAAAATGGGGTATGTTTTTGTCAGTGAAAACTAGGAACCGCAGCAGATATTTCTAATATCTGTTAAGGTCTACTGTACATATATAGTTGGAGCTACTTAATATTTGCAGGTACCCCCTGAATATGGGTATTTCTGAGGTATATCCTATTGGTGTTGATACAGTCAGCAGTGATGTGTGATGAAAGTTAGTCCATATGATAGATTACTTTAACCAGGTTTTAGAATGGAACTCTCAGCAGTAGTGTCAACAGGTATGTTCTCTTGAAAATGCAGTATCTTGGCCTGTACAATCTCTGCCACTACTAGGAAATCATACTAGCAAATCATACTCTGGGGTAAAGTTTTGCAGCATTACCACTGCAATCACCTTGTTGTCTACTTGGATGACTACTGCAGTCAATTGCTGAGATATAGACAGCGTCTTTTCTATTAGAGTGCACCTCAGTTTGATTTGTCTTATGATGCCTTTGTCTTAGTAAGACATTTGCAGTGCTATTCACATTTCATGTGCTGTCACCGTCACAACTGAGGTCTGAGGCTGACTGAGGGAATCCTCAGATGTAGGGGCTGGTATGTAGGTGAACTGTGGAGGTGAGATTAGATTCCTAGACATACAGGATGTTAGAACACCATGAACCCGAAGGAGTGACCACAACAACGGAGTAAAATATAACAGTCAGTTTATTGAACACACAGTATAAATCTTGGCAATGAGATATCTTCAACAGTGAGTATAGAATTCAGTACAGTTCCTGGGAATGCAACTGGTATTTGAGACTGTGGCTATGCAGAACAAGATAACAAAGTCCTTGCCAAAATCCGGAGTTGGAAAGTCTGTGGCCACAGCTAACCGCTGTAATGAGGAACGAGTAAGTACTGCCCAGTAGGTGGTAGACAGGAGACTGGAATAGGCACTGATACACTGAGGTTGAAGAGATGTAGATAGGATTGCCAGAGTCTACCAGACGGAACCGGTATGAGGAAAGATGTACTGAACTCATCACTGGAGTAACAGTTCGATGGTGAGCATCGATGGATACTGTGGTCCAATGTTGTGTGGAATGATATGTAGGGCGATATATGAATACTGCTGGAGATGACGTGAAGCACCGCTGTAGGCAGATGGTAACACCAATCACTGCTGGAAGCTGAAAGCGATGTAAGTGACACGCTGGAAGCCAGTGACACTTTACCACAGAAGCTAGTGAGCGATGCCGTAGATAATAGAAGCAATAACGATACAAGGACACTGCTGGAAGCTGGAGGCAGAACCAACGCTGGAAGCCGATGTCAGGACCGCAGAAGAACGCCAGGAAGCAGAGCTGGAACACTGCAGGAGTCAGGCTGCATCGCAGGATGGTAATTGGTGCCAGTCTCTTGGTGAAGCTGAATCACAGGAGCTGAAATATCTGGAAAGTCAAGCTGAGAATTCACCAAACAGGAGAGACATGTATGCAGGATTGACAACCAAAGCACTGACGATTATCCAGCCCTGGAGCAGGATATTTATACCAGCTGGTGAGCAGGGATTGGCTGGATAATTACACAGAGTCCAGACTGCAGTGGATAGGCTGAAAACAACATGTGATGAAAACAAACGGCTGCACCCATGTTTGAAACTGGAGGGAAAGTCTGTTTGTATTTTACATGTGAGAATCGTCAGTAATGGCGGCGGAGGCCGCAGAGGGCAGGAGACGCCATACTTTAAACAGACGGATGTTTAATATAATGTTGCCATGTCAGCGCTGCTGCGATCACAGAGGAGAACCTTGAGACACAGATATGTAGCGCGCTGCCCACAGACAGCACAGGTGGATCCCAGGCCTAGAACGCCGGGCCAGTCTCAGAAGGCACTTAGCAGGTAAATAATGGGGGCTAATAACCTGAATCGTGACAGCACCCCCCCCATTAGTGGAGCCAGGACACTTAGGCTTACGAGGAAATCTGGCGTGGAAAGCCTGGACCAACCTGGGAGCATGGACATCCGATGCATTTGTCCAGAAACATTCCTCAGGGCCATAGCCCTTCCAATCAATTAGGTACTGAAGATGACCGTACCGGAAGCGTGAGTCCAGAATCTTGGCGACCTCATACTCCACACCTCTTTGAGTTTGAACCTTGGGTGCTATGGGGAGTGCAGAATGGAAACGATTCAGGACCACTGGCTTGAGAAGAGGAATCTTCAGGAATGGAGGCAACTTGAGTCTATAAGCAACTGGATTGACGACTTGTTCAATCTGAAATAGACCGATGTACCGAGGTGCAAACTTCATACTTGGAACTCTTAATCTCCGATTTTTAGTAGACAGCCAAACATGGTCACCTGGTTTGAGGGCTGGAATTGCCCTACGATTCTTGTCTGCAAACTTTTTGTACCTTGAGGAAGCTTTCAAGAGAGCTGTCCGGATATTCTTCCAGTTTTTAGAAAACTGACGAAAGGTGACATAAGCTGCAGGTACTGCTGTTGCTGGAGGCGGTTGAAACTCTGGAACCTTTGGATGGAGACCGTAGTTGGCAAAGAATGGCATAGAAGAGGATGAAGAGTGGTACTGGTTATTATGACAAAATTCGGCCCATGGAAGAAGATGAACCCAGTCGTCTTGAGAAACGGATATATAAATTCGGAGGAAGGACTCCAAGTCCTGATTCACCCTTTCGGTTTGCCCTTTGGTTTGGGGGTGATAAGCTGTGGAAAACTTTAGCTTGACTTGGAGTGCTGAACACAGACTTTGCCAGAATTTGGCTACGAACTGGACACCTCTATCAGAGATAATCTCTTCTGGAAGACCATGTAATCTGAAGATTTCTTGAATAAAAACTTGAGCCAGCTTGGAAGTTGATGGAAGACCGGTGAGAGCAACGAAGTGAGCCATCTTGGTGAACCAGTCAACTAGCACCCAGATGGTATTATAGTTGTTACATTCAGGAAGATCTGAAATAAAGTCCATAGATAAATGGGTCCATGGGCAATGAGGAACAGACAAGGGTACCAGTTGTCCTGCGGGTGACTGGCGAGGTACCTTGTGCTGGGCACATTTAGGGCAGTATGCAATAAACTCTGTAGTGCCTTTCTTCAGGGTCGGCCACCAGTATGATCTGTAAATGAATTCAAAGGTTTTCTGAATACCCGCATGTCCGACAAAGCGAGAGGAATGTGCCCATTGCAAGAGCTTCCTTCTAAGGGCCGGTTTCACAAAGCGGAGGCATAGAGTCCACTCTCACGGTGGAGAATGCCACTGGATCGAGAATGGGATATTTACCAGTAGACTCAGACTAATTTTCTTGCTCCCAGGAGCGGGAAAGAGCATCAGCCTTACAATTCTGTTACCCTGGACAAAACGAAAGTTTAAAGTTAAACCTGGAAAAGAAGAGTGCCCATCTGGCTTGACAAGGGTTGAGGCATTGGGCAGCTTTTAAGTACAGAAGGTTCTTGTGGTCTGTCAGGATAGTGATGGTATGAGAAGCTCCCTCCAGTAGGTATCTCCATTCTTCAAGAGCGAGTTTAATAGCTAAAAGTTCTTGATCGACAATGGCGTAATTACGCTCAGCAGGAGAGAACTTCCGTGAGAAGAAGCCACAGGGGTGTAAGTGGCCATCATCAGATCTTTGAGAGAGCACAGTGCCGACTCCGACTGAAGAGGCATCCACCTCTAAGGTGAAGGGTGAGCTGGTATCAGCCTGTTTCAGAACTGGAGCGGAGAAAAACTTCTGTTTGAGTAGATAAAAAGCTTGAGTAGCTTCTTCCGACCACTTGGAGGGATTAGCACCTTTTCTTTTAAGAGCAGTGATAGGTGCTACAATAGCAGAGATGCCCCGAATGAACCTCCTGTAATAATTGGCAAACCCCAGAAATCTTTGAACACCCTTGAGTGTTGTGGGTATTGGCCAATCACGGATAGCCTGGAGTTTCTCAGGCTCCATCTCTAATCTGGAATCCGACACGATGTACCCCAGAAACGGAATTGACTTGACCTCAAAGACACATTTTTCCAATTTACAATATAAATGGTTGGCACGGAGACGGGACAGAACTTCATTGACCCAATGACAATGCTCCTTTAAGTCATTAGCAAAGATTAAAATATCATCGAGGTAGACCACAACATGTCAGTAGAGGATATCACGAAAAATTTTGTTCACAAAATGTTGGAACACTGCTGGAGCGTTACTGAGTTCGAAAGGCATGACAATGTACTTGTAATGTCCGTCTTGAGTGTTAAACGCGGTCTTCCACTCGTCACCCTTCCGGATACGGATGAGATTGTACGCACCCCTCAGATCCAACTTAGAAAATATTGTGGCTCCACTGACACGATCAAATAGCTTGGTGATAAGAGGCAAAGGATACCGTTTTTTCACTGTGATGTCGTTGAGCCCACAGTAGGCAATACAGGGTTGCAGACCACCATCTTTTTTTTTCAGAAAGAAGAAGCCTGCAACAGCCAGTGAGGAGGAAGGTTGAATGAAACCTTTTGGCAAGATTTTCTTTTATATACTCCTCCATGGAGTGGGTCTCTGGAAGTGACAACGGATAGGTGCGTCCTCGAGGTGGAGACTTCCCTGGAATGAGATCAATGGGACAATCCCACTCACTATGAGGAGGAAGAATATCTGTAGATGATTTACTAAAAATATCAGTGAAATCTTGGTACAGTGGAGGTGGAACATCTGTAGACTTGGATGAAGAGGTGCGAGCTGGAAGTACCTTTTGAAGACAAGTCTCTGAACAGGAAGGACTCTATGCCAAGATATGCATAGTCTTCCAATCAATTTGTGGATTATGGAGAAGAAGCCATGGAAAGTCTAGAACTACAGGATGTGTGGCTTTTGGAATGACCAGAAAAGATATCAACTCGGAGTGAAGAGCTCCTACCTTCAGACGGATAGGCAGGGTCTTGAGATTAATGACTGCGTCGGAAATCCTGCTGCCATCCACCGCAGTCAGGCATTTGGAGGACGAGAGTCTCTCGGTGGGTAGGGACCACCGCTCAAAAAATTCCGCAGTCACAAAGTTTCCAGCTGCTCCAGAATCCAACAGAGCGATGGGATTCCTGAAGCGCTGAGATACCTGAAGAGAAACTGGAAGGTTACAGTCACATAAAGGTGGAGAGGAATTCATTACTCCTTGCCGACCCTCTCCTTGATTGGCTAGGATTTGGAGTTTCCCTGATGCTTCAGACAAGCGTTGATGACATGAGATGGAGCAGCACAATATAGACACAGGTGTTCTGATAAGCGTCTTCTACGCTCTGCAGGAGACAGACGAGAGCGGTTGATCTGCATGGGCTCATCTTTGGGTGGAGATAACTGACGAGCAGGTATAACACTGGAGGTTTTAGGAATTGTGGACCTTCCTCGTTCAATTGCTCTTTCACGGAATCTAAGATCAACTTTGATGCAGAGGGATATGAGCTCATCAATTTTAGGAAGTAAGTCTCTAGTAGCGAGCTCATGTTTAATTTGCTCAGACAACCCTTGCCAGAAAGCTGCGTAGAGAGTGTCGTCATTCCATGAGAGTTCAGAAGCAATTATCTGGAATTGTACTAAATATTGACCAACTGTCCGTGTTCCCTGACGTAGCCGGAGGAGATCAGTGGACGCAGATGTCACACGTCCTGGCTTGTCGAAGATGCGCCTGAAGGTCGCCACAAAATTTGTGTAAGAAGAAAGCAGGACATCAGACTTCTCCCATAGAGGTGAGGCCCAATCCAGAGCAGGACTACTGAGGAGGGAAATGATGTAGGCAACCTTGGTGTTGTCGGTTGGAAAGTTGCCAGGCTGCAACTCAAAGTGAATTTCACACTGGTTTAGAAAACCTCGTCAGGCTTTAGAGGAACCATCGAACTTGTCTGGTGTCGGTAGATGAATATGAGGAGCAGAAACGGGAATGGTGGGTGAGGTTACCACTAAAGGTACTGTACTCAGCACACTGGATGCCCCTGAACCACGGAGGGTTGTTTGAATCCCATCCAGACGGGAGGAGAGGTCGTGGAGACAGCGAATCACTTGATCCTGTGCAGCCTCCTGATGTTCAAGGTGGGCTGCAAGTTGTTGTATCAGGGTAGTCGCTTGGGCCTGGTCTCTGGCCGGATCCATTAGGTCAGTGCTTACAGTCGCAACTGAGGGCTGAGGCTGACTGAGGGAAGCCTCAGATGTAGGTTCTGGCGTGTAGGTGAACCAAGGAGGTGAGATTAGGTTCCTAGACATACAGGATGTTAGAACACCATGAACCCGAAAGCGTGACCACAACAACGGAGTAAAATATAAGTCAGTTTATTAAACACACAGTATAAATCTTGGCAATGAGATATCTTCAACAGTGAGTGCAAAATGAAAATGCAGTACAGTTCCTGGGAATGCAACTGGTATTTGAGACTGTGGCTATGTAGAACCAGGGCCGGATTAACAATGGGGCGGATGGAGCTGCAGCTCCAGGCCTCCCCATCACAATAGGCCCACAGCATCTGCTGTGCTGCTGCAGCAAGGAATTTTTTTTCCCTGCTACAGCAGCTTGCAAGTGACAGTCTGAAGCACCGCTCCCACCTGCGCGTAGATGTATTATTGATAGTTGTAGTAGTTGGACTGACTGCGTCTGCTACTGCTGGCCGAACGGCTCAAAACGCCAGCAGTACACAGCCACACTTCTGCAGAGGATCTGGAAACTCGACAGGGGGCGTGGCTACACGGAGTCCAGGGGGTGGAGCTACACAGGACTGTCTCAGGCTGCCTGCTGCTCACATGGCTGCTGCTGTGCTGTGAGAGGGAAAGTTGAAGCTGATGCACATGCAGGGCAGCCAGTGAGAGTACACTCTGCTGTAGTGTGTAAGGTAAGAGTGAGTGGGGGGGAATTGTGTGTGTGTGTGTGAGCTTCTGTGAATGTGAACTTCTGTATGTGTGTGTGTCTTGTATGTGAGGTTCTGCAGGGAGTAGGATTTAATATAGCAAGGGTGAGAGAGTGCAGGTGCAGGGAGTGTGTAAGTGTAATATAGCGCAAGGGTAAGAGTGTGTGAGTGTAATAAAGTGTGGGAGCAGGGAGTGTGTGAGTGATACAGCGAGGGGGCGGGAGTGAGTGACTGTAATAGAGTGCGGGGAGCGGGAGTATGTGAGTGTTATACAGCACAGGGGGCGGGAGTGTGTGAGTGTAATAGAGTGCAAGGTGCGGGAGTGTGTGAGTGTAATAGAATGCAGGGGCGGGAGTTTGAGTGTAATAGAGTGCAGGGGTGGGAGTGTGTGAGTGTAATAGAGTGCGGGGGTGGGATTGTGATACAGCATGGGGGGCGGGAGTGTGAGTGTAATAGAGTGCAGGGGTGGGAGTGTGAGGCTGTATTAGAGTGCGGGGGTGGGAATGTGATACAGCGTTGGGGGGTGGGAGTGTATGAGTGTAATAGAGTGCAGGGGCAGGAGTTTAAGGGGAAGACTAGATGGGCCAAGTGGTTCTTATCTGCCGTCAAATTCTATGTTTCTATGAGTGTATGAGTGTAATAGAGTGTAGGGGCGGGAGTGTGTGAGTGTGATAAAGCGTCGGGGGCGGGAGTGTGTGATTGTAATAGGGGGCAGGGAGTGTGTGAGTGTGATACAGCGCTGGGGGCGGGAGTGTGTGAGTGTAATAGAGTGCAGGGGGCAGGGAGTGTGTGAGTGTGATACAGCGCTGGTGGCGGGAGTGTGTGAGTGTAATGGAGTGCAGGGGGCGGGAGTGTGTGAGTGTAATAGAGTGCAGGGGGAGGGAGTGTGTGAGTGTGATACAGCGCTGTTGGCGGGAGTGTGTGAGTGTAATGGAGTGCAGGGGGCGGGAGTGTGTGAGTGTTATAGAGTGCAGGTGGGAGGGAGTGTGTGAGTGTGATACAGCGTGGGGGCGGGACTGTGTGATTGTAATAGAGTGCAGGGGGCAGGGAGTGTGTGAGTGTGATACAGCGCTGGGGGCGGGAGTGTGTGAGTGTAATAGAGTGCAGGGGGCAGGGAGTGTGTGAGTGTGATACAGCGCTGGGGGCGGGAGTGTGTGAGTGTAATAGAGTGCAGGGGGCAGGAGTGTGTGAGTGTTATAGAGTGCAGGGTGGAGTGAGTGTGATACAGCGCAGGCCGCGAGGGGTGGGAGTGTGGGACCAATGTGTTTTTCCTACTGAAGCCATTAATTTTTTTTCCGCCCCTTTGGGGTCCAGTGTGTTTTATTTTACCTGTAGGGGCCAGTATTTTTATTTGTATTTTTCTGGCAGTGCCAATGTGTCTTAAGAATGAAGACTAGCTCAGTGGTATAAATATGAAGTCCACTGTTTTCCCAAAACTGTTCGTCGATTTCTCAAGGTGATATAAAATTGAAAAGTGGTTATATCATTTATGCCCTGTTAGTGGAAAACCGTCTGCATGTGTTCACCGTTTGATGCGGTGACATTACAGGTAGAGCACCCTTACTGATGAGACTGCAGAAGGAGTGCATCATGCTTTAAATAACAATTCATATATATATACACACTGTATATGTATTTATATAAGCATGTATTTTACACAGAAATTAGGATCAAGAACTCGCTTTTATAAAACGAGGGTCTCGGGAGATGCGCTCTATGTACAGCCAATCACTGCGTGCCTGTGACTGCGGCCAATATCTATCACCCCATCTCTAGCCACTGCCAGCGTATGGCTGCTGAGACCTTAGAACCCCACAGTTCATGTAAAGGCTGGATAAAGAAAACATTTGTTTATAGTAAACACTGATTGGGGGAGGGAGCAAACCGAGTGTGCTGCCTGTAGTGTTTTATATACTGTTTGTGGGCCCGTATTTGTGTATTGCCAGTCCACTTCAATAAAAACCAAAGCCCGTTCCCTGTCCCCCCAAAAATAGTTTGTGTGTGTATCACCAGAATATAATATACAGATAGTCCTCTCATTTTGCATTATACATTTTAGCACCATTAAAACTGGATCTGGTCAGGATCCCTGTGGTCGGAATCCCGGCATTCGAAATACAGATGCTAGAATCCCGAGATTACTCAGAGTGCTGGAGCCGGGATCCCGACATTGATCACACTACCCGGCGTCGGAATCCCGTACAATGATTACAGAGACCACCAGAGATAAGCAGCGGTGGGGGTGGGGTGTTCGGGAGGGGAGGTGGGTAGTTAGGTTTAGTCTGCGAGGGGGGGGGGGATTTGAGGGTCAGGCACCCCCGGGGATGGTTAGGGTTAGGCTGCGGTAGTGGTGGGGTGTTTAGGTTTAGGGTACGGGAATGGTGGGTTAGGGGGTTAGCTTAGTTAAATAGTTCATGTTGGTATTTTCAACATCTGGATGCCTATGTCGGTATTTTGACAGCCAGCTTGCCAACCATCGGGATCCTGATACCGACCCCATTAAAACATATATAATAGCCCAAAAATCGGGCCTGATTCCGAGTCAAACTCAGGCACAACTGTGTGTGCATCTTTTGCCGCTGTAGTGTGTGCGACTTTATGCTGATCTTAAAACACAAACGTCAAAACCTGCACCTTACCCCATGCTATGTGCAGATCTCTGACAGACTACTGCCTCCAATGTCAGCGATTAATCATCTGATTTCGCTACAACTGCAGTGACACTCCTATAACATGTCCATAAGATGGTGCGTCTCCGTGTGTTGTATGCCATTCCCCAGTCAGGAGCCCCTAATACATTATACTGTAGCTATGTATTGGATATTAGCAATTTGGGTTTGAATCTATCTATCTATCTATCTATCTATCTATCTATCTATCTATCTATCTATCTACAGGTTGAGTATCCCTTATCCAAAATGCTTGGCACCAGAGGTATTTTGGATATGGGATTTTTCCGTATTTTGGAATAATTGCATACCATAATGAGATATCATGGTGATGGGACCTAAGTCCAAGCACAGAATGCATTTATGTTACATATACACCTTATATATATTATACGCAGCCTGAATGTCATTTTAGCCAATATTTTTTATAACTTTGTACATTAAACAAAGTGTGTGTACATTCACACAATTCATTTATGTTTCATATACACCTTATATACACAGCCTGAAGGTCATTTAATACAATATTTTTACTAACTTTGTGTATTAAACAAAGTTTGTGTACATTGAGCCATCAAAAAACAAAGGTTTCACTATCTCAGTCTCACTCGAAAAAGTCTGTATTTCGGAATATTCCGTATTTCGGAATATTTGGATATGGGATACTCAACCTGTATCTATCTCACTATATGCTGGGTCACCTCAGTTTTCCCTGTTCTGCCCTGTCCAGGCGACACCCTCCATCCAACCCCACCATTCCTTCTCAGTATAACTACTTATTACAAAAGTAAACTTTTTTTTTACATATAGAAAGATTTCACATTCATGACATTGCTGAGCGACCTGTAGCCTCTTTCACCGGAAGTGACGTGACGCCACTTAGAAGAAGAGTACTCGTTGGTGGATACAGGACTGTGAGCTGAGGAGTGCCGGAGGACTGACCAGTGCAGTGCAGCGAGGTATAGGGGATTTCCGGGTTCCCCTGTTCCACCAAAACCCGCAAGCTGTTTTTGAACTGCTTTTGTAGTTCAATTACTCTGGTAATTTTCCATTGCTTCTCTCAATTCAGTCCATGCCATTGAGCCATTCAAACTATTGCTGCTATTTTTTATGCCAAATATGGGATGTTTTTAATCAATGTCTATTGTTACTGTATTGTACTTTGTTTGATGGATGATTAAAACTGTACGTCACTATATATTATATTATATTTTCTTTTGTATGGCATCCATATGAGCTTAACAAACACCTCCTGGAGCCTGATGTAAGTGACACGCTGGAAGCCAGTGACACTTTACCATAGAAGCTAGTGAGCGATGCCGTAGATAATGGAAGAAATAACGATACCAGGACACAGCTGGAAGCTGGAGGCAGACTAGAACCAACGCTGGAAGCCGATGCCAGGACCGCAGTAGAAAGCCAGGAAGCAGAGCTGGAACACTGCAGGAGTCACGATGGTAATTGGTGCAGGTCTCTTGTAGAACTGAGTCACAGGAGCTGGAATAAATGGAAAGTCAAGCTGTAAATTCAACAAATAGGAGACATGTATGCAGGATTGACAACCAAAGCACTGACGATTATCCAGCCCTGGAGCAGGACTGACGATTATCCAGCCCTGGAGCAGGATATTTATACCAGCTGGTGAGCAGGGATTGGCTGGATAATTACACAGAGTCCAGACTGCAGCGGATAGGCTGAAAACAACATGTGATGAAAATAAGTTTTTAAACCTACCGGTAAATATTTTTCTCCTAGTCCGTAGAGGATGCTGGGGACTCTGTAAGGACCATGGGGTACAGATGGGCTCCGCAGGAGACATGGGCACTATAAAGAACTTTTGAAATGGGTGTGCACTGGTTCCTCCCTCTATGCCCCTCCTCCAGACCTCAGTTAGAGAAACTGTGCCCAGAGGAAATGGACAATACGAGGAAAGGATTTTGTTAATCTAAGGGCAAGATTCATACCAGCCCACACGATCCACACCGCATATCCTGGAATATACACAACCAGTTAACAGTATGAACAAAATAGTATCAGCTAAAGACTGATCTCAACTATAACATAACCCTTATGTAAGTAACAACTATATACAAGCCTTGCAGAATTTGTCCGCACTGGGACGGGCGCCCAGCATCTTCTACGGACTAGGAGAAAAAGATTTACCGGTAGGTTTAAAATCTTATTTTCTCTTACGTCCTAGAGGATGCTGGGGACTCCGTAAGGACCATCAGGATTATACCAAAGCTCCAAAACGGGCGGGAGAGTGCGGATGACTCTGCAGCACCGATTGAGCAAACATGAGGTCCTCATCAGCCAGGGTATCAAACTTGTAGAATTTTGCAAAGGTGTTTGAACCCGACCAAGTTGCCGCTCGGCAAAGCTGTAATGCCGAGACGCCTCGGGCAGTCGCCCAAGAAGAGCCCACCTTCCTAGTGGAATGGGCCTTTACCAAATTTGGTAACGGCAACGTGTTACAGATCCAGCGAGCAATAGTCTGCTTAGAAGCAGGAGCGCCAAGCTTGTTGGAAGCATACATGATAAACAAAGATTCTGTTTTCCTGACCTTAGCCGTTCTGGCTACATAAACCATCAAAGCCCCCACCACCTCCAGTGACTCGGAATCCTCCAAGTCAGAAGTTGCCACAGGCACCACAATAGGTTGGTTTATATGAAAAGATGAAACCACTTTCGGCAGAAATTGTGGGCGGGTCCGCAATTCTGCTCTATCCGCATGGAAAACCAGATAAGGGCTTTTATGTGACAAAGCCGCCAATTCTGACACACGCCTAGCCGAAGCCAAGGCTAGTAGCATGACCACCTTCCACGTGAGATATTTTACTTCCACCGTTTTGAGTGGTTCAAACCAGTGTGATTTCAGGGAACTCAACACCACGTTAAGATCCCAAGGTGCCACTGGAGGCACAAAAGGGGCTGAATATGCAGCACTCCCTTTACAAACGTCTGAACTTCAGGTAAAGCAGCCCCCCAGTGGGACTGTGACAATGGAGGTACATAATGACCCACCGTGGGCCGCTTTTTCCAAGGTTTCAGCTTTTTCTAACTTTTATGTAAGGAATTAACATTATCAACCTTCCACATATCCATCCAGGTGTCGGCGCCGTCGGCGGAGACACCACTTTCATTTGCTCCCACTCTGCTTCCACATAGCCTTCCTCATCAGACATGTCGACAGTTCCCCCACCAGGCCCTTTGGAGAGACAGAGAGAGAGTATGCCAGCACACACCCCAGCGCTATAACCCAGGAATAACACAGTAACTTAATGTTAACCCAGTAGCTGCTGTATATTGGGGGTAATTCCAAGTTGATCGCAGCAGGATTTTTGATAGCAATTGGGCAAAACCATGTGCACTGCAGGGGAGGCAGATATAACATGTGCAGAGAGAGTTAGATTTGGGTGGGTTGTTTTGTTTCTGTGCAGGGTAAATACTGGCTGCTTTATTTTTACACTGCAAATTAGATTGCAGATTGAACACACCCCACCCAAATCTAACTCTCTCTGCACATGTTATATCTACCCCTCCTGCAGTGCTCATGGTTTTGCCCAATTGCTAACTTTCTTGCTGCTGCGATCAACTCAGAATGAGGGCCATTGTGTTTTTGCGCCTAATTTATGTGCCCCCCCCCCCCCCCCCCCCTCTCTCTTTTTACCCTTTTCTACCGTGATCTGCAGGGGAGAGCCTGGGGAGCTTCTTTTCAGTGGAGCTGTGGAGAAAAAATGGCGCTGGTGAATGCTGAGGGAGAAGCCCCGCCCCCTCAACGACGGGCTTCTGTCCCGCTTAAATATGCATTTTCTTGGCGGGGGCTCACACATATATACAGTGCCCAACTGTATATATGTGTACTTTTGCCAAAAGAGGTCCATATGCTGCCCAGGGCGCCCCCCTACGCCCAACACCCTTACAGTGACCGGAGTATGGTGGTAATTCCAAGTTGATCGCAGCAGGATTTTTGTTAGCAATTCGGCAAAACCATGTGCACTGCAGGGGAGGCAGATGTAACATGTTCAGAGAGAGTTAGATTTGGGTGTGGTGTGTTCAATCTGCAATCTAATTGCAGTGTAAAAATAAAGCAGCCAGTATTTACCCTGCACAGAAACAATATAACCCACCCAAATCTAACTGTCTCTGCACATGTTATATCTGCCTCCCCTGCAGTGCAGATGGTTTTGCCCAACTGCTATAAAATAAGAATTTACTTACCGATAATTCTATTTCTCGGAGTCCGTAGTGGATGCTGGGGTTCCTGAAAGGACCATGGGGAAATAGCGGCTCCGCAGGAGACAGGGCACAAAAAGTAAAGCTTTACGATCAGGTGGTGTGTACTGGCTCCTCCCCCTATGACCCTCCTCCAAGCCTCAGTTAGGATACTGTGCCCGGACGAGCGTACACAATAAGGAAGGATTTATGAATCCCGGGTAAGACTCATACCAGCCACACCAATCACACCGTACAACCTGTGATCTAAACCCAGTTAACAGTATGATAACAGAGGAGCCTCAGAAAGATGGCTCCTTACAACAATAACCCGATTTAGGTAACAATAACTATGTACAATTATTGCAGAAAATCCGCACTTGGGATGGGCGCCCAGCATCCACTACGGACTCCGAGAAATAGAATTATCGGTAAGTAAATTCTTATTTTCTCTATCGTCCTAGTGGATGCTGGGGTTCCTGAAAGGACCATGGGGATTATACCAAAGCTCCCAAACGGGCGGGAGAGTGCGGATGACTCTGCAGCACCGAATGAGAGAACTCCAGGTCCTCCTTAGCCAGGGTATCAAATTTGTAGAATTTTACAAACGTGTTCTCCCCCGACCACGTAGCCGCTCGGCAGAGTTGTAATGCCGAGACCCCTCGGGCAGCCGCCCAAGAAGAACCCACCTTCCTTGTGGAGTGGGCTTTCACAGATTTTGGCTGTGGCAGGCCTGCCACAGAATGTGCAAGCTGAATCGTACTACAAATCCAGCGAGCAATAGTCTGCTTAGACGCAGGAGCGCCCAACTTGTTGGGAGCATATAGTATAAACAGTGAATCAGATTTCCTGACTCCAGCTGTTCTTGAAATGTATATTTTTAAAGCTCTGACAACGTCCAACAACTTGGAATCCTCCAAGTCGCTTGTAGCCGCAGGCACTACAATAGGCTGGTTCAGATGAAATGCTGACACCACCTTAGGGAGAAAATGCGGACGAGTCCGCAGTTCTGCCCTGTCCGAATGGAAAATCAGATATGGGCTTTTGTAAGATAAAGCTGCCAGTTCTGACACTCTCCTGGCCGAAGCCAGGGCTAATAGCATGGTCACTTTCCATGTGAGATATTTCAAATCCACATTTTTTAGTGGTTCAAACCAATGAGATTTGAGAAAGTCCAAAACAACATTGAGATCCCACGGTGCCACTGGAGGCACCACAGGGGGCTGTATATGCAGAACTCCCTTAACAAAAGTCTGGACTTCAGGAACTGAAGCCAATTCTTTCTGGAAGAAAATCGACAGGGCCGAAATTTGAACCTTAATAGATCCCAATTTGAGACCCATAGACAATCCTGATTGCAGGAAATGTAGGAATCGACCCAGTTGAAATTCCTCCGTCGGAGCACTCGGATCCTCGCACCACGCAACATATTTTCGCCAAATGCGGTGATAATGTTGCGCGGTTACTTCCTTCCTTGCTTTAATCAAGGTAGGAATGACTTCTTCCGGCATGCCTTTTTCCTTTAGGATCCGGCGTTCAACCGCCATGCCGTCAAACGCAGCCGCGGTAAGTCTTGAAACAGACAGGGACCCTGCTGAAGCAAGTCCCTTCTCAGAGGTAGAGGCCACGGATCCTCCGTGATCATCTCTTGAAGTTCCGGGTACCAAGTCCTTCTGGGCCAATCCGGAACCACTAGTATCGTTCTTACGCCTCTTTGCCGTATAATTCTCAATACTTTTGGTATGAGAGGCAGAGGAGGAAACACATACACCGACTGGTACACCCAAGGCGTTACCAGCGCGTCCACAGCTATTGCCTGCGGATCTCTTGACCTGGCGCAATACCTGTCCAGTTTTTTGTTGAGGCGAGACGCCATCATGTCCACCATTGGTCTTTCCCAACGGGTTACAAGCATGTGGAAAACTTCTGGATGAAGTCCCCACTCTCCCGGGTGAAGGTCGTGTCTGCTGAGGAAATCTGCTTCCCAGTTGTCCACTCCCGGGATGAACACTGCTGACAGTGCTATCACATGATTCTCTGCCCAGCGAAGCATCCTTGCAGCTTCTGCCATTGCACTCCTGCTTCTTGTGCCGCCCTGTCTGTTTACATGGGCGACTGCCGTGATGTTGTCCGACTGGATCAACACCGGTTTTCCGTGAAGCAGAGGTTCTGCCTGACTTAGAGCATTGTAGATTGCTCTTAGTTCCAGAATGTTTATGTGAAGAGACGTTTCCAAGCTCGACCACACGCCCTGGAAGTTTCTTCCTTGTGTGACTGCTCCCCAGCCTCTCAGGCTGGCGTCCGTGGTCACCAGGATCCAATCCTGTATGCCGAATCTGCGGCCCTCCAATAGATGAGCACTCTGCAACCACCACAGAAGAGATACCCTTGTCCTTGGAGACAGGGTTATCCGCTGGTGCATCTGAAGATGCGACCCTGACCATTTGTCCAGCAGATCCCTCTGGAAAACTCTTGCGTAGAATCTGCCGAATGGAATTGCTTCGTAAGAAGCCACCATTTTTCCCAGGACTCTTGTGCATTGATGCACAGACACCTTTCCTGGTTTTAGGAGGTTCCTGACAAGTTCGGATAACTCCTTGGCTTTTTCCTCCGGGAGAAAAACCTTTTTCTGAACCGTGTCCAGAATCATCCCTAGGAACAGCAGACGTGTTGTCGGAATTAACTGGGATTTTGGAATATTCAGAATCCACCCGTGCTGCTTTAGCACTTCTTGAGACAGTGCTAATCCCATCTCTAGCTGTTCTCTGGACCTTGCCCTTATTAGGAGATCGTCCAAGTATGGGATAATTAATACGCCTTTTCTTCGAAGAAGAATCATCATCTCGGCCATTACCTTGGTAAAAACCCGAGGTGCCGTGGACAATCCAAACGGCAGCGTCTGAAACTGATAGTGACAGTTCTGTACGACGAACCTGAGGTACCCCTGGTGTGAGGGGTAAATTGGAACGTGGAGATACGCATCCTTGATGTCCAAGGATACCATAAAGTCCCCTTCTTCCAGGTTCGCTATCACTGCTCTGAGTGACTCCATCTTGAACTTGAACTTTTTTATGTACAGGTTCAAGGATTTCAGATTTAGAATAGGTCTTACCGAGCCATCCGGCTTCGGTACCACAAATAGAGTGGAATAATACCCCTTTCCTTGTTGTAAAAGAGGTACCTTGACTATCACCTGCTGAGAGTATAGCTTGTGAATGGCTTCCAAGACCGTCACCCTGTCGGAGGGGGACGTTGGTAAAGCAGACTTCAGGAAACGGCGAGGTGGATCGGTCTCTAGTTCCAACCTGTAACCCTGAGATATTATCTGCAGGATCCAGGGATCTACCTGCGAGTGAGCCCACTGCGCGCTGAAATTTTTGAGACGACCCCCCACCGCCCCCGAGTCCGCTTGCGAAGCCCCAGCGTCATGCTGAGGCTTTTGTAGAAGCGGGGGAGGGCTTCTGTTCCTGGGAAGGAGCTGCCTGTTGCAGTCTCTTCCCCTTTCCTCTGCCTCGTGGCAGATATGAATATCCCTTTGCTCTCTTGTTTTTAAAGGAACGAAAGGGCTGCGGTTGAAAAGACGGTGTCTTTTTCTGTTGGGGAGTGACTTGAGGTAAAAAGGTGGATTTCCCGGCTGTAGCCGTGGCCACCAAATCCGATAGACCAACACCAAATAACTCCTCCCCTTTATACGGCAAAACTTCCATATGCCGTTTTGAGTCCGCATCACCTGACCACTGTCTCGTCCATAAACTTCTTCTGGCCGAAATGGACATAGCACTTACCCGTGATGCCAGTGTGCAAATATCCCTCTGTGCATCACGCATATAAAGAAATGCATCTTTTATTTGCTCTAAAGACAGTAAAACATTGTCCCTATCCAGGGTATCAATATTTTCAATCAGGGACTCTGACCAAGCTACCCCAGCACTGCACATCCAGGCTGTTGCTATAGTTGGTCGTAGTATAACACCTGTATGTGTGTATATACTTTTTTGGATATTTTCCATCCTCCTATCTGCTGGATCTTTAAGTGCGGCCGTCTCAGGAGAGGGTAACGCCACTTGTTTTGATAAGCGTGTGAGCGCCTTGTCCACCCTAGGAGGTGTTTCCCAGCGCGCCCTAACCTCTGGCGGGAAAGGGTATAAAGCCAATAACTTCTTTGAAATTAGCAGTTTTTTATCGGGGGCAACCCACGCTTCATCACACACCTCATTTAATTCATCTGATTCAGGAAAAACTATAGGTAGTTTTTTCACACCCCACATAATACCCTGTTTTGTGGTACCTGTAGTATCAGCTATATGTAACGCCTCCTTCATTGCCAAAATCATATAACGTGTGGCCCTACTGGAAAATACGGTTGATTCGTCACCGTCGCCACTGGAATCAGTGCCTGTGTCTGGGTCCGTGTCGACCGACTGAGGTAACGGGCGTTTTACAGCCCCTGACGGTGTTTGAGGCGCCTGGACAGGTGATGATTGATTGTCCGGCCGTCTCATGTCGTCAAACGACTGCTTCAGCGTGTTGACACTATCCCGTAATTCCATAAATAAAGCCATCCATTCTGGTGTCGACTCCCTAGGGGGTGACATCCCCATATTTGGCAATTGCTCCGCCTCCACACCAATATCCTCCTCATACATGTCGACACACACGTACCGACACACAGCAGACACACAGGGAATGCTCTTAAAGAAGACAGGACCCCACTAGCCCTTTGGGGAGACAGAGGGAGAGTTTGCCAGCACACACCAAAAGCGCTATATATGACAGGGATAGCCTTATAATAAGTGCTCCCTGTATAGCTGCTTTAATATATATAAATTTGCCACAATTTTGCCCCCCCTCTCTTGTTTTACCCTGTTTCTGTAGTGCAGTGCAGGGGAGAGCCTGGGAGCCTTCCTGACCAGTGGAGCTGTGTGAGGAAAATGGCGCTGTGTGCTGAGGAGATAGGCCCGCCCCTTTTTCGGCGGGCTCGTCTCCCGCTCTTTGACTGATTCTGGCAGGGGTTAAATATCTCCATATAGCCCCCGGAGGCTATATGTGAGGTATTTTTTGCCAAGAAATAGGTTTTCATTGCCTCCCAGGGCGCCCCCCCCCAGCGCCCTGCACCCTCAGTGACTGCCGTGTGAAGTGTGCTGAGAGGAAATGGCGCACAGCTGCAGTGCTGTGCGCTACCTTAAGAAGACTGAGGAGTCTTCTGCCGCCGATTCTGGACCTTCTTCTTCTTTCAGCATCTGCAAGGGGGCCGGCGGCGAGGCTCCGGTGACCATCCAGGCTGTACCTGTGATCGTCCCTCTGGAGCTAACGTCCAGTAGCCAAAGAAGCCAATCCATCCTGCACGCAGGTGAGTTCACTTCTTCTCCCCTAAGTCCCTCGTTGCAGTGATCCTGTTGCCAGCAGGACTCACTGTAAAATAAAAAACCTAAGCTAAACTTTTCTAAGCAGCTCTTTAGGAGAGCCACCTAGATTGCACCCTTCTCGGCCGGGCACAAAAATCTAACTGAGGCTTGGAGGAGGGTCATAGGGGGAGGAGCCAGTACACACCACCTGATCGTAAAGCTTTACTTTTTGTGCCCTGTCTCCTGCGGAGCCGCTATTTCCCCATGGTCCTTTCAGGAACCCCAGCATCCACTAGGACGATAGAGAAAAAATGCTGCTACGATCAACCCCCTATGTGAGGTGTGTGGGAGCAATGGCGCACAACTGCAGTGCTGTGCGTTACCTCAGTGAAGAACGGAGTCTTCTGCCGCCGATTTCGAAGTTTTCTTGCTTCTCATACTCACCCGGCTTCTGTCTTCCGGCTCTGCGAGGGGGACGGCGGCGCGGCTCTGGGATCGGACGATGACGGTGAGATCCTGTGTACGATCCCTCTGGAGCTAATGGTGTCCAGTAGCCTAAGAAGCAGGACCTAGCTTCAGAGAGTAGGGCTGCTTCTCTCCCCTTGAAAAAGACCTTTGGGTCGAAACGGCGTTGGTGCGGTGCTTCCAGACAGTGATTTATCCGTGTTTTTACTGCGTCCTCCTATTACCATCCAAAGTGTAAAGGTATAGTACATGGGTGTTACCTAGGTGTTAGTCCGGAATTCACCTATGTTAGTCTCATTTCATCTGACCCACCCTCTGTGTATATACCTTGTGATGGAAATATATAAGGAGAAATTTTTTATGTAATTTTTAATTTTGAGACAATAAACAAACTTTTTTGGGAAGAAACGGCTGTATTCATATCCATTTTAAAGAAACCGTTATGTGAGGATACCCGCACTCCAAGAAAGTGAGTGTGGTACGTTCAAATTGAACTAATTTCTATTTGTTTTTTTTTGTTTTTTTTTAAACACATTTTATTGGATGGATCGTAAAATAAGTACAATGATAACATAACAGAACACCCGAACATCTTGGGTGCTTAAAGAACAGACATAATTAGGGTGAATTGTTACAACAACAGAGTAGATCCGATTTTTGTTTTTGTGTTTTCCCATGTTTAGAGATTCAAGTCAGAGCATAAGAGATGGGGAACTCTCGGCAACGGAGTGGCCTTCCGTCATAGAGAGTGAGCAGAAGAGATGAGAGGAGGAAAGTGCTCAGATAGCGAGCAGGAGGGAACAGGAAAGCATAGGAGGCTGGGCACCTCCGGTTGAAGAGAAGAGGGGGGGGGGAGTAGAGAAAGGGTGATGGGGTGGAGGGGTAGCCTTCGGGGGCAGGAGGTGAATAGGGCCTTGGCATGCCGTGTCAGGTTATAAATGGAGACGGAGCCTGTTGCAGGATTAGCCACGGGGACCATACTTTATCAAATCGCTTCGAAGTGTTACGAATGACTGCGGTCATGTATTCCATTTTGTGGACATACCATATCCGGGAAATTATCACCGGCATTGGTGAGGGGGTCGGGTTCTTCCAGTCTGTGGCAATTTGGCAAGTCATTGCCGAAACTATATGTCGGAATAGTTTGTTTTGGTGTCTATTGAGGGTGGGAAGGGACATGGGGAGCAAGAAGTATTGGGGATCAGGGGAGATGGAGGTGTCAAATAGGCGCGAAAGCAAAGTGATGAGTTCACCCCATATTTTATAGATTTTGGGGCAAGCCCACCATATGTGTAAGAATGAACCACTGTCCGTACAGCCCCTCCAGCATCCATCTGGGGTGCCGGGGAACATAGTATGCAGACGGGAAGGGACATAGTACCATCGGTATAGTAATTTATAGATATTTTCTTTAATTCTCACACATATGGAGCTGGAAGCGGCATTGTCCCATATATCTACCCAGTCTTCATTGTCTATAGTAAGTCCCAGTTCCTTTTCCCATGCTGATTCGTGAGGGGCCCGGGATGTTGTGGGGAGGTCGTCCAGGAGGGCGTAAATATCTGATATGAGGCCTTTAGTGTTGGTGCGTTTCCAGCTAATGTATTCGAAGGGGGATAGATGTCTGTGGAGAAGGGTAGTGGTGGTGGTGGAGTGGAAATGTCTAATTTGCAGATAGCGGAAGAAGTCCGATGAGGGGATTACTGTTCCTTCACGGATATCTGTGAATTGTGGGAAAGTAGCTGTGGAGGTGATATCATTAACATATAGTATACCACTCGAGCGCCAAGATGTATGCGTGGCTCCACTCATACCTGGCGGGAAGGCTGGGTTGTGAAACAACGGGATTAGCGGGGACGGGTATGGGGCCAAGCTGAACCGTCTGTTTGTCAGGTCCCAAGTCGCTAGGGAGCGACTTACTACAGGGTGCGATAGGGCCGCACGGGGACGCCGGTTCCGGTGGAGCCACAATAGAGAAGATAGCGTGGCTAGGCCCGTCTCCTCCGCCTCAATCCCCACCCAGACCTTCCTTGTTCCGCCCTCGTTGCACCATTGTGCACATTGAGCGAGTTGCGCGGCGTAAAAGTATTTCTTAAAGTCCGGGATACCCAGGCCGCCGCCTCTGGAGGGGCGTTGGAGCAGTTTAAGTCTGACTCGTGGGCGTTTGTGGTTCCAAATAAAAAGGGAGGATTGGCGTTGTAGGGTCTTGAAGACGTAGGTAGGGACGTAAATCGGGAGGGTCTGAAATAAGTACAGGAGTCGGGGGAGCACGCTCATCATAACGGAGTTGATTCTGCCTATCCATGATATAAAATAACTGGACCAATCCACCAAGTCCTCCTTAATTATCTGTAATAAACGGGGATAATTTGCTTGGAAAAGTTGGTGGTGATGGTGAGTCAAGTACACACCAAGGTATTTAATTTTCTTGGTATGCCAGTTACAGGGGAGGGTAGTTTGAAGGTCCTGTTTAAGAGCTGCCGGGATATAAAAGTTGAGGGCCTCTGTTTTGTTCACATTTATTTTATAGCCGGAGAGCTGTGAGTATGAATTGATCTCGGATAGAAGAGCAGGGAGAGATTGGGCTGGGTCAGTGAGAGAGATCAGGACGTCGTCGGCATATAGCGCTATCTTGTGTTCGGAAAGGCCTGTGGGTATTCCATGGATTGCACTGTTATTACGGATCCTTGCTGCTAGGGGCTCCATGACTAGTGCAAAAATTAAGGGGGAAAGGGGGCATCCCTGCCTGGTACCATTGGTGATTCCGAAACTGGAGGAGGAGACACCGTTAACCATGACCTGGGCTGACGGGGAGCGGTAGAGTGCTTTGATTCCCTCTAGAAAGTTTCCGGAGAATCCCATTTTGTCAAGGACTGCAAAGGCAAAAGACCACGATATGCGGTCAAAGGCCTTCTCCGCGTCGAGAGCCAAAATGAGAGAGGGAAGTTTCCGTTTTTGGATTGAGTATATTAGATCTATTGCCCTTCTGGTGTTGTCAGACGCCTGGCGTCCAGGGATGAAGCCGACCTGGTCCGGGTGGACCAGGCCGGGCATCAAGGGACCCAGACGGTTAGCTAATATTTTCGCGTATATCTTCAAGTCAACATTCAGTAATGAGATTGGTCTGTAGTTTAAGCAACTAGTCGGGTCTTTGTCAGGCTTTGGGATTACCACTATGTTGGCCCGGGTTGTCTCCGGCAGGAAGGAGGCTCCCTCGAGGATACCGTTAAATAAGGAGGCTAGGTGTGGTGCCAGTTCCTTCGCGAAGAGTTTATAATATTGGGCTGTGAAACCGTCCGGCCCTGGTGCAGCCGACGAGCGCATAGATCGTATGGCGGCTATTGTCTCCTCCTCCGAGATTCGACTGTTAAGGGCTTCCAATTGATTGTCAGATAGGGTTGGGAGGGGGGTATCAGATAAGTATGAGCGCACTCCCCCAGATCCGTCAGGAGACAGCAGGGGCGGGTCAGGTAGGTTATAAAGGGAGCTATAAAACAGGCGAAAATCTTCAGCCATCAGTTCAGGGTCATATGTATAGGTTCCCCTTTGTGACGAGTACAATTTATCTATTGCGCCCAGCGCCTGCTTACGACGGAGTTTGTTGGCTAGTAGGGTATCTATTTTATCCATTTTGTCGTAGAAGCGTTGTTGCAGTTTCCGAAGTATTAGTGCCGCACGGTTGGATAGGAGGGTGTTTAGCTGTCCCCGGAGGGAGTCTATCTGAGTGAGTAAAGAGGGATCGGGGGATACTTTATGTTTGGATAGTAAGGTGGCTATTTCTGATTCGAGGGAGGCTATCTCCTGTGCAGCTTTTTTCCTAATTGCCGACGATTTTGCTAACAAGGTGCCGCGGATCGTGGCTTTGTGAGCTTCCCAAAGGATATTAAGTGGGATGTCAGGAGACATATTTTCGGTGAAATAGTGTGTGATCGCTAATCTAGTTTCCTCTAGTGCAGAAGGGTGTTGTAGAAGCGAGTCGTTAAGGCGCCATTTGTATTTCCTATGAGGCGCTCGGTGTATATCTATGAGGAGGTAGACCCCAGCGTGGTCCGTCCAAGTCAGTGGTGTGATGCCCGTATCCGAGATCAATGGCACTAGGGCAGAGGATATGTGGATCATGTCAATCCTGGAATAGTGTTGATGTGGAGCTGAGAAGTGTGTAAAATCTTTGGTGTGGGGGTGTTGGGAACGCCAAGTGTCACAGAGACCGTGGAGTTTCATGATGGCGGTGAGTGTGCGGGAAGCCCGGGGGAGAGTCGTTATAGAGGCGTGGGGCGGAGGACCAGATCTGTCCAGCAAGGGGTCAATTATGGTATTAAAGTCGCCACCCATGATAATGCTTCCCTGTGCTTCTCGTGATAGGCGTTTAGAGAGAGAGTCAAAAAACAAAGATTGGTCTTGATTGGGGGCGTAGACGGAGACCAAAGTGAGAGCCTTAGAACGGAGGGTACCCATTACCATAAGGAACCGTCCATCTGGGTCTATCACTGTCCTGGAATGGATAAACGGGATATTACGATGAACTAAGATGGCTACACCCCGTTTTTTACAGTCTGCTGAGGCAAAATAGGACTGGGAGAACCATTTGCCCAGAAGCCGGGTGTGGGGACCGGTGAGGTGTGTTTCCTGTAGGAATGCTACGTCAACTTTCTCACGTCTGCAAGCACTCAGGAACACGGTACGCTTCCTAGGGGAGTTCAGGCCATTTACATTGACCGAAAATATTTTAAGAGACATGGTTATTTACGTGGAGGAGTATGGCGTTTTGCCGGGTATAGTCCAGCAAGGTACAATTTATGCCAGGCGAAGGCCACCCCTCCAGGCCAAGCGAGAGAAGGAGCGGGAAGGTCGAGCAGAGGCCACAAGAAAAGAGAGAGAAAGAAGAAAATAGAGAAGAAGAAGAAGAAATACCCCAAATGGGGAAACATCCCTGTGTTTGTGGGTCCCACTCAGGGGCCGCACGGGAAAAGCATCGAATAAGTAACATTATTAACAACAGTAAGGGATTATGGGGGGGTAACTGAGCTACCATGTGGGAGGATATGAGTCTCCCGGGCCACAAGGGCTGAGGGTGGCTATAACCATTTTACATTTATGGCAGACATAATATAGTATAGGACTCTGAGAACTGTGTCCTAGCAACAAAAATGCAAACATAAAACCAAAAATAGGGAGGGGGAGGGGAGGGGGGGGGAATTGGGCAAGAGGGAAGGGGGAAGAAAGAGAGAATAAGAAGGGGGGAGGGAGAGGGGGAGGGGGGAATACCACAGGGGTGCAAACAATCATAACTTAATTATAACAGCATTAACCGAGGATAGTTACGATACTGGTATTTGAGCTGAGGTCGAGTTCTCCACTGCTCCCACTCGTTTCGAGTCGTGGGGGCGTTGCATCGTCAGTTCGTGCACTATACACGTCGGGGGGGTTTCCCCAGTTCAGGGAGGATCCTTGTCCACATTGCGCTGTCGGGTCACCCGTGTCCAGTCAGGAAGAGGGGGCTGAGGGTGTGGCGGTTTAGATGATGAGGCCGCCATGTCATCTTCAGCTGATGTTGGGAGGAGATCTAGCTTTGCCAGCAATTCCTGTCCTTGGGTTAGGGTCTTGACCGAGTGGACAGAGTTATTAACCGAAACGTGTAAATGGAAGGGGAATCCCCATCTATATCTGATCTGGTGTTGTCGCAGGATCCGGGTGACCGGTTGGAGGTCTCGCCGTTTTTGGATGGTGGAGGGTGCCAGGTCCTGAAAAATCTGCAACTGCGTGCCTTTGAACAGGATCTCCGATGAATCTCGAACTGAGGACAAAATTTTTTCCTTCGAGCGGAAGTAATGGAAGCGGACAATAACATCCCTGGGTGGTTGGGCGGGAGACGGTTTTGCCCGGAGTGCTCTATGTGCCCTGTCGCAGAGACATTCTTCGACCGTAAGGTCCGGTACCAAGTGTGTGAAGAATTCTCTCAAGAATGTTGGTAGCGATGGGCCGAGGACCGATTCTGGAACGCCGCGTATGCGAAGATTATTTCTACGCGAGCGATTTTCTTGGTCCTCTTGTCGCTCCTTGAGGGTCTCCATTTCCTCGTGCAATCTAGCGAGTTCACTGTCAATGCGGTGTTGGGAGCGGCAGAGATCGTCTGTCTTTGTTTCCAATGCGTCAGTCCGGTTACCGAGATCTGTAAGATCCGATTTAAATTCAGCTATAGCGTTCGAGAGTTCCTGTTTGAACGCGGACTGCACTCCCTCCAGTAGGCTCGACATGACCGCCTGTATCTGGGGATCGATACCCGCTTCCGAGAAACACGGGGAGGGGGGGGAGCTTGCGGCCATGGTGGGGTTCTGTGGGCCCTTAGTCTTTGAGCCAAAGAAGTTAGTCGGAGCTTGCGTTGCTTTTTTGTTTTTGGACATAGTGGTATATATAAAAAAAAAAGGGAGGATAGGAGTGGTGGTAAAAAAGGAAAAAGGGAAGAAAAATTATTGATAGGAGGACACAGGTCAGAGTCCGTTTAATGAGCAAGTAATCTGGTCAGGTCTGATCCTCCAACCGCGGGGCTGGGGGTAGGGTGCCAGAGTGTTATATATGGAGTCCAACCATTTAGCTATGGCACATGTAGTATATTATTATTTTGCGTTAAATCATCTTGCAAGTCGTCTTAAGGATAGGTCTGGGATGTATGGATCCGAGTGTCATAACGCTGAGACCGCGTCTTTTCCAGGTGCCAGCTCCGCTGTCGAGGCAGGTCGCAGTCCAACCCCCTATTCAGTGGCCCGGTCACTCATGGTTGGTATTAAAGCACTTCCATAACCGTCGCCGGTGCCGGCGGTGGTGTAAACAGAATCTGGACTCTTACAGAGGTGAGGAGTGTGTGGTATAGTGCGGCTTTTCTTTACTCTGGCTGGGTGCCAGAAAGTAAAATGGCGACTCTGGGTTCCTGTCGTGGGTTTCTATGGAGCAGGGGTGCAGGTAAGAAATAGGTGCTGTGGAGACAGCGGGTACTCACAATATTGCAGGTTGGCTGGATGCTGCAGGCCCTTTTTTTTTTCCCCCCCCCCCTTCCTTTTTGGCTGTGCTGCAGAGACTTCTAGGGCGGCCGGTGTGCACACCGGGACCCACCTCGGAGGGTGGAGAGCAGGGTAAGGATGAGGCCACTGGGTCCACTGGGAGAAGGTTCCCCACGATATGCGGCGTCCTGGGCCGCCTAAACGATCGGGTCGTCAGTCGTAAGATGGTGGAGGCGCTTCCGGTTTAAGGGGAGCTGCGGCCGTTTCAGGGAGCTCGGGCCGCACGGAGAGGACAAGTCGAGACCCAAAGCAGTGAGTGCAGTAGGGGTCGGGCCGGTCACCGTCGATTCGCGGCAGGGATCCGGAGGGTCTGCGATGCTCCACAGCGCGGCCGGCTGGTAGCTGGAGGTCCCGGTCTGAGTGGGTGGGGTAGGCCGCAACCCGCAGAGAGGCCTAGAGCCCCTCCCGGCTCCGCGGACACTAGCCCCAGGCAGGCAGAGAGAAGGAGAATATGTTTACAGGGAGTTGGAGCGTGGGTGAGGGGAGCAAGAGTGATTTTAACTCCCTGGCAGCAGGAACCTATAATAATTATTTTTTTATTATTTTTATTATTATTATTATTATTTTTATTTTATTTTTCTCCTTATTTTACAATAAGTATCCGGTGCGGCCCCAGAGAGTGCCCGGGGGACAGAGGCTCTGATGAAGTCTCCCCAGGCAGCGCCAGCAGCACATCCGCTGCAAGGGGTCCAGGTGTGGGCGCAGCGCCAGTAATCAAAATGGCGCCTCCCGTGTCCCGACCTCCGTGGAAGCTCCCGGCCGTCTAGGCCTCCGGAGGTCACCAGTCGGGTAGTCAAGGACGGGTGCGGTGGCCGTGCGGCGCCCAGGTCGGGATCCCTCAGTCCGGGCGGTGAGCGGGCGGAGTAGTCTCGGCTGGGGAAAGCGGCACAGTCCTCCCGCCTTCGGCTCCCCTCAGCGTTTTGACGGTGTCCCGCGGGCCTCCATCCGAGGTAAGGGGGCAGCGGGCAACACTCACCTCCCACCGAGGAACTAAGTGAAGCGTCCTGCAGGGAGTAGAATCCCGATGTGGTGGGGGCACCCTCTCCGGCGAATTCCAGCCACCCAGGGCCTCCTCCTCCGGGGCAGCAGTGAGATGGAGGTCCCGGCTTCACCTGGGACAGAAGGCCGCAACCCGCACGGGTGTAGGGGACACCCGCCGGCTCCGCGGACCTCACTGCCCGATACAGGTATACCCCAGCTGATAAAGGGGGGTCCCCAAAATCACTAAGGAGCAGCAGAATGGCAGTTTATTCGGGCGTAAGGCAGGAGCTCCACTGCAACACGTCTGCCCAGGTCTGCAGCTAGGCCACGCCCCCTAATTTCTATTTGTTTTATTGTCCTTTATTTCATGAATTGACAAAGATACCTTGATATGTATGATGCTACATTATTTTAAGTGAGTTTTGGTACGTTTATCCTTAAACGAAAAAGGTGGTGAGGAACTGTCCCTTTCTCAGCTATCAAGATTTCCACCATATAGGGTTCCTTTCCCTTTGGAGAAGTCACTGGATTTGTTTATATCACTTGATGACAAACATTATTACACATTGTGTGCCTCTTTCCCAACTTTTGTTTCCTATGAATTTCACGTTGGAGATTTATTGGAATTGAAAAAAGAACTATTGTAGACATTGGATGCGAAAGAAATTCAAATCATTACCAGCTCGTCAAGATTTCATGTGATGTATATTTAATTATTTAATTTCTCTACCTTGTTTCAATTATTTAGTATCGCCTTTGATTTCCCCTCAAACGACCTTTATTTCCTACTATTAAAAATAAGAATTTACTTACCGATAATTCTATTTCTCGGAGTCCGTAGTGGATGCTGGGGTTCCTGAAAGGACCATGGGGAATAGCGGCTCCGCAGGAGACAGGGCACAAAAAGTAAAGCTTTAGGATCAGGTGGTGTGCACTGGCTCCTCCCCCTATGACCCTCCTCCAAGCCTCAGTTAGGATACTGTGCCCGGACGAGCGTACACAATAAGGAAGGATTTATGAATCCCGGGTAAGACTCATACCAGCCACACCAATCACACTGTACAACCTGTGATCTGAACCCAGTTAACAGTATGATAACAGCGGAGCCTCTGAAAAGATGGCTCGCAACAATAATAACCCGATTTTTGTAACTATGTACAAGTATTGCAGATAATCCGCACTTGGGATGGGCGCCCAGCATCCACTACGGACTCCGAGAAATAGAATTATCGGTAAGTAAATTCTTATTTTCTCTATCGTCCTAGTGGATGCTGGGGTTCCTGAAAGGACCATGGGGATTATACCAAAGCTCCCAAACGGGCGGGAGAGTGCGGATGACTCTGCAGCACCGAATGAGAGAACTCCAGGTCCTCCTTAGCCAGGGTATCAAATTTGTAGGATTTTACAAACGTGTTTGCCCCTGACTAAATAGCCGCTCGGCAAAGTTGTAAAGCCGAGACCCCTCGGGCAGCCGCCCAAGATGAGCCCACCTTCCTTGTGGAATGGGCATTTACATACTTTGGCTGTGGCAGGCCTGCCACAGAATGTGCAAGCTGAATTGTATTACACATCCAACTAGCAATAGTCTGCTTAGAAGCAAGAGCACCCAGTTTGTTGGGTGCATACAGGATAACAGCAAGTCAGTTTTCCTGACTCCAGCCGTCCTGGAACCTATATTTTCAGGGCCCTGACAACATCTAGCAACTTGGAGTCCTCCAAGTCCCTAGTAGGCGCAAGGCACCACAATAAGCTGGTTCAGGTGAAACACTGACACCACCTTAGGGAGAGAACTGGGGACGAGTCCGCAGCTCTGCCCTGTCCAAATGGACAAATAGATATGGGCTTTTTTGAGAAAAAAACCACCAATTTGACACTCGCCTGGTCCAGGCCAGGGCCAAGAGCATGGTCACTTTTCATGTGAGATGCTTCAAATCCACAGATTTGACTGGTTTTAAACCAATGTGATTTGAGGAATCCCAGAACTACGTTGAGATCCCACAGTGCCACTGGAGGCACAAAAGGGGGTTGTATATGCAATACTCCCTTGACAAACTTCTGGACTTCAGGAACTGAAGCCAATTCTTTCTGGAAGAAAATCGACAGGGCCGAAATTTGAACCTTAATGGACCCCAATTTTAGGCCCCTAGACACTCCTGTTTGCAGGAAATGCAGGAATCGACCGAGTTGAAATTTCTTCGTGGGGCCTTTCTGGCCTCGCACCACGCAACATATTTTTTTCACATGTGGTGATAATGTTGTGCGGTCACCTCCTTTCTGGCTTTGACCAGGGTAGGAATGACCTCTTCCTGAATGCCTTTTCCCTTAGGATCCGGCGTTCCACCGCCATGCCGTCAAACGCAGCTGCGGTAAGTCTTGGAACAGACATGGTACTTGCTGAAACAAGTCCCTTCTTAGCGGCAGAGGCCATAAGTCCTCTGTGAGCATCTCTTGAAGTTCCGGTACCAAGTCCTTCTTGGCCAATCCGGAGCCATGAGTATAGTTCTTACTCCTCTACGTCTTATAATTCTCAGTACCTTAGGTATGAAAAGCAGAGGATGGAACACATACACCGACTGGTACACCCACGGTGTTACCAGAACGTCCACAGCTATTGCCTGAGGGTCTCTTAACCTGGCGCAATACCTGTCCCGTTTTTTGTTCAGACGGGACGCCATCATGTCCACCTTTGGTAATTCCCAACGGTTTACAATCATGTGGAAAACTTCCCGATGAAGTTCCCACTCTGCCGGGTGGAGGTCGTGCCTACTGAGGAAGTCTGCTTCCCAGTTTCCATTCCCGGAATGAAACACTGCTGACAGTGCTATCACATGATTTTCCGCCCAGCGAAAAGTCCTTGCAGTTTTTGCCATTGCCCTCCTGCTTCTTGTGCCGCCCTGTCTATTTACGTGGGCGACTGCCGTGATGTTTTTTCCCACTGGATCAATACCGGCTGACCTTGAAGCAGAGGTCTTGCTAAGCTTAGAGCATTATAAATTTACCCTTAGCTCCAGTATATTTATGTGGAGAAAAATCTCCAGACTTGATCACACTCCCTGGAAATTTTTTCCTTGTGTGACTGCTCCCCAGCCTCTCGGGCTGGCCTCCGTGGTCACCAACATCCAATCCTGAATGCCGAATCTGCGGCCTTCTAGAAGATGAGCACTCTGTAACCACCACAGGAGAGACACCCTTGTCCTTGGATATAGGGTTATCCGCTGATGCATCTGAAAATGCGATCCGGACCATTTGTCCAGCAGATCCCACTGAAAAGTTCTTGCATGAAATCTGCCGAATGGAATTGCTTCGTAGGAAGTCACCATTTTTACCATGGCCCTTGTGCAATGATGCACTGATTTTAGGAGGTTCCTGACTAGCTCGGATAACTCCCTGGCTTTCTCTTCCGGGAGAAACACCTTTTTCTGGACTGTGTCCAGAATCATCCCTAAGCACAGGAGACTTGTCGTCGGGATCAGCTGCGATTTTGGAATATTTAGAATCCACCCGTGCTGTTGTAACAGTATCCGAGATAGTGCTACTCCGACCTCCAACTGTTCCCTGGACTTTGCCCTTATCAGGAGATCGTCCAAGTAAGGGATAATTAAGACGCCTTTTCTTCGAAGAAGAACCATCATTTCGGCCATTACCTTGGTAAAGACCCGGGGTGCCGTGGACAATCCAAACGGCAGCGTCTGAGACTGATAGTGACAGTTTTGTACCACGAACCTGAGGTACCCTTAGTGATAAGGGCAAATTTGGGACATGGAGGTAAGCATCCCTGATGTCTCGGGACACCATATAGTCCCCTTCTTCCTGGTTCGTTATCACTGCTCTGAGTGACTCCATCTTGATTTGAACCTTTGTAAGTGTTCAAAATTTTTTTAGATTTAGAATAGGTCTCACCTAGCCTTCTGGCTTCAGTACCACAATATTGTGTGGAATAATACCCCTTTTCTTGTTGTAGAAGGGGTAATTTAATTATCACCTGCTGTGAATACAGCTTGTGAATTTTTTCCCATACTGCCTCCTTGTCGGAGGGAGACCTTGGTAAAGCAGACTTCAGGAGCCTGCGCAGGGGAAACGTCTCGACATTCCAATCTGTACCCCTGGGATACTACTTGTAGGATCCAGGGGTCCTGTACGGTCTCAGCGTCATGCTGAGAGCTTGTCAGAAGCGGTGGAACGCTTCTGTTCCTGGGAATGGGCTGCCTGCTGCAGTCTTCTTCCCTTTCCTCTATCCCTGGGCAGATATGACTCTTATAGGGACGAAAGGACTGAGGCTGAAAAGACGGTGTCTTTTTCTGCAGAGATGTGACTTAGGGTAAAAACGGTGGATTTTCCAGCAGTTGCCGTGGCCACCAGGTCCAATGGACCGACCCCAAATAACTCCTCTTCCTTTATACGGCAATACACCTTTGTGCCGTTTGGAATCTGCATCACCTGACCACTGTCGTGTCCATAAACATCTTCTGGCAGATATGGACATCGCACTTACTCTTGATGCCAGAGTGCAAATATCCCTCTGTGCATCTCGCATATATAGAAATGCATCCTTTAAATGCTCTATAGTCAATAAAATACTATCCCTGTCAAGGGTATCAATATTTTTAGTCAGGGAATCCGACCAAGCCACCCCAGCTCTGCACATCCAGGCTGAGGCGATCGCTGGTCGCAGTATAACACCAGTATGTGTGTATATACTTTTTATGATATTTTCCAGCCTCCTGTCAGCTGGCTCCTTGAGGACGGCCCTATCTATAGACGGTACCGCCACTTGTTTTGATAAGCGTGTGAGCGCCTTATCCACCCTAAGGGGTGTTTCCCAATGCGCCCTAACTTCTGGCGGGAAAGGGTATACCGCCCATATTTTCTATCGGGGGGAACCCACGCATCATCACACACTTCATTTAATTTATCTGATTCAGGAAAAACTACGGTAGTTTTTTCACATCCCACATAATACCCTCTTTTGTGGTACTTGTAGTATCAGAAATATGTAACACCTCCTTCATTGCCCTTAACGTGTGGCCCTAATAAGGAATACGTTTGTTAATTCACCGTCGACACTGGATTCAGTGTCCCTGTCTGTGTCTGTGTCGACCGACTAAAGTAAACGGGCGTTTTAAAACCCCTGACGGTGTTTTTGAGACGTCTGGACCGGTACTAATTATTTGTCGGCCGTCTCATGTCGTCAACCGACCTTGCAGCGTGTTGACATTATCACGTAATTCCCTAAATAAGCCATCCATTCCGGTGTCGACTCCCTAGAGAGTGACATCACCATTACAGGCAATTGCTCCGCCTCCTCACCAACATCGTCCTCATACATGTCGACACACACGTACCGACACACAGCACACACACAGGGAATGCTCTGATAGAGGACAGGACCCACTAGCCCTTTGGAGAGACAGAGGGAGAGTTTGCCAGCACACACCAAAAACGCTATAATTATATAGGGACAACCTTATATAAGTGTTTTCCCTTATAGCATCTTTTTTATATATTTCTAACGCCAAATTAGTGCCCCCCCTCTCTGTTTTAACCCTGTTTCTGTAGTGCAGTGCAGGGGAGAGCCTGGGAGCCTTCCCTCCAGCCTTTCTGTGAGGGAAAATGGCGCTGTGTGCTGAGGAGAATAGGCCCCGCCCCCTTTTCGGCGGCCTCGTCTCCCGCTCTTAACGGATTCTGGCAGGGGTTAAATATCTCCATATAGCCCCCGGAGGCTATATGTGAGGTATTTTTAGCCAAAAATAGGTTTTCATTGCCTCCCAGGGCGCCCCCCTCCCAGCGCCCTGCACCCTCAGTGACTGCCGTGTGAAGTGTGCTGAGAGGAAATGGCGCACAGCTGCAGTGCTGTGCGCTACCTTAAGAAGACTGAGGAGTCTTCTGCCGCCGATTCTGGACCTTCTTCTTGTTTCAGCATCTGCAAGGGGGCCGGCGGCGAGGCTCCGGTGACCATCCAGGCTGTACCTGTGATCGTCCCTCTGGAGCTAATGTCCAGTAGCCAAAGAAGCCAATCCATCCTGCACGCAGGTGAGTTCACTTCTTCTCCCCTAAGTCCCTCGTTGCAGTGATCCTGTTGCCAGCAGGACTCACTGTAAAATAAAAAACCTAAGCTAAACTTTTCTAAGCAGCTCTTTAGGAGAGCCACCTAGATTGCACCCTTCTCGGCCGGGCACAAAAATCTAACTGAGGCTTGGAGGAGGGTCATAGGGGGAGGAGCCAGTGCACACCACCTGATCCTAAAGCTTTACTTTTTGTGCCCTGTCTCCTGCGGAGCCGCTATTCCCCATGGTCCTTTCAGGAACCCCAGCATCCACTAGGACGATAGAGAAATAGTTTAGAGAGAAAACCTGACCTGCGCCCATGCCCTGGTGATCTAGTGGGATCGCCTTTACTGCCACAGTGTTCACCGAAAGCGCGCGCGGCCCGTCTCCCACGGACCGCGCCGGATCGTGACAAAGTACGGGTCCCGCAAGTGGGACCCACTCACCACCTCCCGAAGCACGGCCACGCGATCCCGGAGAGCCCCCGTCATGTGTGCCTGACCATGAAGAAAACCGGAGCCTCCTGCTGTAGTTACCCGGCAACCAGGGCTCAGGAGTGTACAGTGCCGCTGGGGAGAGCTGGAGCTGCAGCAGTGAATGTCTCTGACATTTACACACCGCTGCTGCCCTTGTAGTCTTCACTTTTTCTTCAAAAAAGCTCTTCTTAGGGCTGCCTGGAGCAGCCCCTCTGGTATGTGCCTGCTATCTGCGGCACCAACTACAAAACTACTGAGCTCCTGTGCAGGGAGGCGGGGTTATGGAGGAGGTGGCGCTGTGCATTCTGGGAACAGTCAAAGCTTTTCAGCCTGTTGGTGCCTCAGATCAAGATCCTACTCTACACCCCTATGTCTATTCCTTGTGGAGCCCAGTGTACCCCGCAGCAGAAACATATACCGTATATACTCGAGTATAAGTCGACCCGAATATAAGCCGAGGCACCTAATTTTACCACAAAAACCTGGGAAAACGTATTGACTCGAGTATAAGCCTAGGGTGGGAAATGCAGCTCTAGCCATACACAGCCCTCAGTGCCAGATATGCCCTCATACTGCCAGATATGCCCCACAATGCAAGATATGCCCTCATAGTGCCAGATATGCCCTCATACTGCCAGATATGCCCCACAATGCCAGATATGCCCCACAGTGCCAGATATGTCCCACAATGCCAGATATGCCCTCATACTGCCAGATATGCCCTCATAGTGCCAGATATGCCCAACAGTGGCAGATATGCCCCCACAGTGCCAAATTTGCCCCCCCAGTGTCAGATATGCCCCCAAAGTGTCAGATATGCCCCACAGAGCCTGATGTGCCAGATATACCCTCATGCTACCAGATATGCCCCACAGTGCCCGATATGCCCTCATGCTGACAGATATGCCCCACAATGCCAGACGTGCCCTCATGCTGAAAGATATGCCCCAGTGCCAGATATGCCCCCACAGTGCCAGATATGCCCTCATGCTGACAGATATGCCCCACAGTGCTAGATGTGCCCTCATGCTGACAGATATGCCCCACAGTGCCAGATATGCCCTCATGCTGACAGATACGCCCCACAGTGCCAGATGTGCCCTCATGCTGCCAGATATGCCCCACAGTGCCAGATATGCCCCCTCATGCTGCCAGATATGCCCCCTCATAATGCCAGATAAGTCCCCTCAGTGCCACATGTCGTCATCCCCCAAGTGCCAAATATGCTCCCCCAGTGCCTGTTAATTACACTGTCTTCTGAAGGAGGGACACGGAGCGCACCACTCCTGTGTCCCTCCTGCATCTCCGGCGGGTCTATTAAAGGAAGTGCCGGTTCGTGAGCCAATCAGAGGTCACGAACGGGTACTTCCTTTAATAGACCCGCCGCTGCAGCCGGAGATGCAGGAGGGACACAGGAGAGGTGTGTGCTCCGTGTCCCTCCTTCACACTGCTCTCCCTGTCACACTGCTCACCCTGCACTGACTCGAGTATAAGCCGAGGAGGCTTTTTCAGCACACAAAAAAAGGTGCTGAAAAAGTCGGCTTATACTCGAGTATATACGGTAATTATTAGTGCTATGTCTGGCTGCTGGATGGACTGAAGATACAGTAAGTTCTGGATCTTGAAGTCAAGTGGATAGCTTTCAGTTTCTTGAACTTTTTCTTCTGGTATCTGGTTCTCCAGTCGGGATGGTAATGATATCCCGGCGGCCGGGATGCCGGCTGTCAATATACCAACAGTGGCATTTCGGCCACCAGAATACCGGCAGTGGGGCAAGCGCAAAGAGTGCAATCGCCACGGCACGGTGGCTCACTGCACTCACCACAGCTTTTATTGTCACTCTATGGGTGTTGTGGACACACACGAGTGGGAAAACCAGTGGCGAGCGCTGAGGGCATTCCCGTATGTCAGGATTTCGGCATCAGGATCCTTAATGCCGGGATCCTGACAGCCAGGTTAACTACATCCCCTCCAGTCGGTGGTAGACATCATGGGCCTTATTCAGACCCTGACACAGACTGATTTTCAGCCACCTGCGCACGCTATCATCATGGGATCGCATCCCGGAAAGGATGAATTCGCATCATAATTGACAGGCGACAAATGTCTATGGGCAGCGTTGCGACATTGTGGGGGGGGGGGGGGGGGGGGGAGGGCGGGGGGAGTGTCACAGTAAACACAGACGTGTCATGGCTGTTTTCAGGGCCGGTCAATGATGTCACCTGCGTTTCTTGCGATTGGAAACATGGTGGCGGTGCCCCTGCTTATGCAACTATGCTGCATAGCAGGGGTCAATCGCTATTTGAATTGAGATGGCATTGCGGGGCAGCACAACACATGCTGGGTGGCCTTGCCCTATTCTGCGCGGCCCCCAGCGTGCCATTATGGTGGACGCAGATTTTGCTAAAATAGCAAAATCTGCTACAAACTCTGAATAATCTTCTTAGCTTGCAGAAAAGCACTGGCTTACTATCATTTTTTCACTGTCACTTCACAGCCATTTGACACAATTTAAGATCCCCCAATTGATCTATTCATCCACAGCTTCTCACCTATGTCTTTGTGGGTATCTGTGTTGAGTATCTACCTCTGAAGGTCGGTGCCAGTGGTAACTTTAAAAAAAATAAAATGGAAAAAAAAAAAAAGCCCCCCCCCAAAAAAAAATTATAAGCCCAAAAACAAGCAACAACCAATAAAATACAGCAACTTGAACAAAAAAACAAGCCCAATTTTGCTTGTTATAAGCTGAATTGGCAACTACGATTGGGACATCTCCGCCGCCATGACTGCCGTACAGTCACATGACCTGGTGACGTCAGGACAGGAGAAGACCCGGGGCCGCCGCCGCACGCCACAAACCCAGCTCTGTGCTCCCGAGTGATGAGATAAAACGCAGCGGCACGTGCCGCTGCCAAGCCTCTTTCCCGCTCTTTAGTTTCCCCGCCCCCTTCTGTGTGTCCCCGCCCAGTCTGATCTCTTTCCATCGTGTTCTGATCCCCCTCGTCCGTGTCCCCGCCCATTCCCGCCCCCTTCTCCGTGTCCCCGCCCAGTCTCTTCCACGAGGGATTTCCCGGCGAGCGCTCTGTTACATGAGGCGGCGGGTGGAGAGAAGCTGCGGCCAGTGAGTGAGGTGAGTGCTGTGGGTGCGGGTTCCCCGCTGCTCAGCAGGACAGGCGGGGGCTGTACAGTGTGTGTCACCCAGCTGTCCTCACTGCTAGTGGGGGGCGCAGGGGATCTCCCCATCACTGCTGCCCGCGATGCTGAGTTTGGGAGGTTGGTCCCTTACCCGGGGCTAATCCTCGATTTAATGCCCGAAGCCTCCCCTCCTCCTACTACTACTCCCCTGCAGCTACATGTGCGGTGCTGATCCATGTGTTCTGATGCGGGACACAGCGCCGGTAGTGTGCAGGGGTTGTGTTCCTGTACAGCAGCAGCATACTGTCACCCCTTCCATCTTCACGCTGCAGTATTCACAGTATCTTTCTCTAACGTCCTAGTGGATGCTGGGGACTCCGTCAGGACCATGGGGATTAGCGGGCTCCGCAGGAGACAGGGCACATCTAAAAAAGCTTTTAGGTCACATGGTGTGTACTGGCTCCTCCCCCTATGACCCTCCTCCAAGCCTCAGTTAGGTTTTTGTGCCCGTCCGAGAGGGTGCAATCTAGGTGGCTCTCTTAAAGAGCTGTTTAGAAAAGTTTTTTTTTAGGTTTCTAATCAGTGATTCCTGCTGGCGACAGGATCACTGCAACGAGGGACTTAGGGGAGAGACTTGCAACTCACCTGCGTGCAGGAGGATTGAAGTCTTAGGCTACTGGACACTGAGCTCCAGAGGGAGTCGGAACACAGGTCAGCCTGGGGTTCGTCCCGGAGCCGCGCCGCCGATCCCCCTTACAGACGCTGAAGAACGGCAGAACGGAGGTCCGGAAACAGGCGGCAGAAGACTCCTCAGTCTTCATGAAGGTAGCGCACAGCACTGCAGCTGTGCGCCATTGTTGCTACACGGCTCACTGATCTCGGTCACGGAGGGTGCAGGGCGCTGCTGGGGGCGCCCTGGGCAGCAATATAGATTACCTTAGAGGCAAATAAATACATCACATATAGCCATTAAGGCTATATGTATGTATTTAACCCAGGCCAGTTTTCCTAATAACCGGGAGAAAAGCCCGCCGAGAAAGGGGCGGAGCTTATTCTCCTCAGCACTCAGCGCCATTTTCCTGACCAGCTCCGCTGGTGAGGAAGGCTCCCACTCTCCCCTGCACTACAGAAACAGGGTTAAAGAGAAGGGGGGCATAAATTGGCGATATAATTATATATTAAGAGCGCATATATAGAAACAACACCTTCTAGGGTTGTTATATACACTATGGCGCTTTTGGTGTGTGCTGGCAAACTCTCCCTCTGTCTCCCCAAAGGGCTAGTGGGTCCTGTCCTCTATCAGAGCATTCCCTGTGTGTGTGCTGTAGGTCGGTACGTGTGTGTCGACATGTATGAGGAAAATGTTGGTGAGGAGACGGAGAAAATTGCCTGTAATGGTGATGTCACTCTCTAGGGAGTCGACACCGGAATGGATGGCTTACTTATGGAATTACGTGATAATGTCAACACGCTGCAAGCCGGTTGACGACATGAGACAGCCGGCGGACAAATTAGTATCGGTCCAGACGTCTCAGACACCGTCAGGGGCTTGTAAAAACGCCCATTTACCTCAGTCGGTCGACAGACACTGACACGGACACTGACCCCAGTGTCGACGGTGAAGAAACAAACGTATTTTTCCTTTAGGGCCACAAGTTACATGTTAAGGGCAATGAAGGAGGTGTTACATATTTCTGATACCACAAGTACCACAAATAAGGGTATTTTGTAGGGTGGGAATAAACTACTTGTAGTTTTGCCTGAATCGGATAAATTAAATGAAGTGTGTGATGATACGTGGGGTTCCTCCGATAGAAAGTTATGGGCGGTATACCCTTTCCCGCCAGAAGTAAGGGCGAGTTGGAAAACACACCTTAGGGTGGATAAGGCGCTCACACGCTTATAAAAAACATGGCGTTACCGTTTCCAGATACGGCCGCCCTCAAGGAGCCAGCTGATAGGAAGCTGGAAAATATCATAACAGTATATACACACATACTGGTGTTATACTACGACCAGCAATCGCCTCAGCCTGGATGTGCAGCGCTGAGGGGGCTTGGTCGGATTTCCTGACTGAAAATTTTGATACCCTTGACAGGGACAGGATTTTATTGTCTATAGAGCATTTTAAGGATGCATTTCTATATATGCGTGATGCGCAGAGGCATATTTGCATTCTGGCATCAAGAGTAAATGTGATGTACATATCTGCCAGACGAAGACACGACAGTGGTCAGGTGAGGCAGATTCCAGACGGCATATGGAAGTATTGCCGTATAAAGGGGCGGTCCATTGGACCTGGTGGCCATGGCAACAGCTGAAAAATCCACCTTTTGTTACCCCGAGTCACATATTGGCAGAAAAGGACACAGTCTTTTCAGTCTCAGTCCTTTCGTCCCCATACGGGCAGGCGGGCAAAGGCCAGTCATATCTGCCCAGGGGTAGAGGAAAGGGAAGAAGACTGCAGCAAGCAGCTCATTCCCAGGAACAGAAGCTCCTCACGGCTTCTGCCAAGTCCGCAGCATAACGCTGGGGCCGTACAAGCGGACTCAGGTGCGGTAGGGGGTCATCTCAAGAGTTTCAGCAACACTCGCAAGGGAACTCCGGGATCCTACATGTAATATCCCAGGTGTACATTGGAAATTCGAGACGTCTTCCCCTCACACAATTCACAGGCTGTATTCCCAGCAGGTGATAATCAAAGTACCCTTCTTACAACAAGGAAGGGGGTAGTATTCCACACTATATTGTGGTACTGAAGCCAACCGGCTCGGTGAGATCTGAAATATTTGAACACTTACATACAAGCGTTCAAATCAAGATGGAGTCACTCGGAGCAGTGATAGCGAACCAGGAAGAAGGGGACGATATGGTGTCACTGGATATCAGGGACGCTTACCTACAGGTCCAAATTTGCCCTTCTCACCAAGGGTACTTCAGGTTCCTGGTACAGAACTGTCACTATCAGTTCAGACGCTGCCGTTTGGATTGTCCACGGCGCCCCGGGTCTTTACCAAGGTAATGGCCGGAATGATGATTTTTCTTAAAAGAAACATGGACGCTTTCCTGATAAGGGCAAGGTCCAGAGAACAGTTGGAGGTCGGAGTAGCACTATCTTAAGTAGTTCTACGACAGCACGAGTGGATTCTAAATATTCCAAAATCGCAGCTTTTTCCGACGACACGTCTACTGTTCCTAGGGATGATTCTGGACACAGTCTAGAAAAACGTGTTTCTCCCAGTGGAGAAAGCCAGGGAGTTATCCGAGCTAATCGGGATCCTCCTAAAACCAGGAAAAGTGTCAGTGCATCATTGCACAAGAGTCCTGGTAAAAATGGTGGCTTATTACGAAGCAATTCCATTCGGCAGATTTCCCGCAAGAACTCTTCAGTGGGATCTGCTGGACAAATGGTCCGGATCGCATCCTCAGATGCATCAGCGGATAACCCTATATCCAAGGACAAGGGTGTCTCTCCTGTGGTGATTACAGAGTGCTCATCTTCTAGAGGGCCGCAGATTTGGCATTCAGGATTGGATGCCGGTGACCACGGAGGCCAGCCTGAGAGGCTGGGGAACAGTCACACAGGGAAAAAATTTCCAGGGAAGTGTGATTAAGTCTGGAGAATTCTCTCCGCATAAATAAGCTTAGAGCAAATTTATAATGCTCTAAACTTAGTTAGACCTCGGCTTCAAGGTCAGCCGGTATTGATCCAGTGGGATAACATCACGGCAGTCGCCCACGTAAACAGAAAGGGCGGCACAAGAAGCAGGAGGGCAGTGACAAAACTGCAAGGATTTTTCGCTAGGCGGAAAATCATGTGATAGCACTGTCAGCAGTGTTCTTTCCGGGAGTGGACGACTGGGAAGCAGACTTCCTCAGCAGGCATGACCTCCACCCGGGAGAGTGGAAACTTCATAGGGAAGTTTTTCAACATGATTGTGGACCGTTGGCAAAGACCAAAGGTGGACATGATGGCGTCCCGCCCGAACAAAAAACGGGACAGGTATTCCGCCAGGTCATGAGACCTTCAGGCGATAGCTGTGGATGTTCTGGTAACACCGTGGGTGTACCAGTCAGTGTATGTGTTCCCTCCTCTGTTTCTCATAACCAAGGTATTGAGAATTATAAGACATAGAGGAGTATGAACTATACTAGTGGCTCCGGATTGGCCAAGAGGGACTTGGTACCCGGAACTTCAAGAAATGCTCACAGAGGACTAAGGGCCTGGGGAGCTAAGAAGGGACTTGCTTCAGCAAGTACCATGTCTATTCCAAGACTTACCGCGGCTGCGTTTGACGGCATGGCGGTTGAATGCCGGATCCTGATGGGAAAAGGCATTCCATGAGAGGTCATACCTACCCTGGTCAAAGCCAGAAAGGAGGTGACCGCACAACGTCATCACCGCATGTGGTGAAAATATGTTGCGTGGGTGAGGCCAGGAAGGCTCCACGACGGAAATTCAACTAGGTCGATTTCTACACTTCCTGAAAACAGGAGTGTTTTGGGCCTCAAATTGGGGTTCATTAACATTTAAATTTCGGCCCTGTAGATTTTCTTCCAGAAAGAATTGACTTCAGTTCCTGAAGTCCAGATTGTAAAGGGTGTATTGCATATACAGCTTTTTTGTGCCTCTAGGGGCACCGTGAGATCTCAACATAGTGTTGGGATTCCTTAAAATCATATTGGTTTGAACCGCTCAAATCTGTGGATTTGAAATATCTCACATGGAAAGTGACCATGCTGTTGACCAATATCTCACATGGGAAGTGACCATGTTGTTAGCCCTGGCCTCGGCCAGGCGATTGTCAGAATGGGCGGCTTTGTCTTACAAAAGCCCATATGAAAATTTTCCATTTGAACAGGGCAGAACTGGGACTCGTCTCCAGTTTCTTCCTAAAGGGGTGTCAGCGTTTTCACCTGAAACAACCTGTTGTGGTGCCTGCGGCTACTAGGGACTTGGAGGACTCCAAGTTACTAGACGTTGTCAGGGCCCTAAAAATATATATATATATATATATATATATATATATAATATAATATATATATATATATATATATATATATATATATATATATATATATATATATATATATATATATATATATATATATATATATATATATATATATATATTAAAAAAGGTAACCTTTTCTGCGCTGTTCCACAAGTCTCAAACCACTAAGAAATACCTTCTGTCAGATAAGGTATATGGGATAGATATAAAAGGAAAAAAGATTCTAGTGGGAGACAATTTGCCTTTAGAATAACTATAAAAATTATTTATTCATGTACATACTGACATATACAACTTAAACATTCGTCTAAAAGGTACAGATTACTAAAAATTATATATAGTGGTATGACAATTCTATATATAAAAATCTTTCAATTTAAGAGGGGATTTCACAGTCAGGTGATCACGATCAGAATTTTGAAGGGATATATCTCCAACCCGAAATTTGTGGTGAAAGCTTTTTTGTCCAAAATCACGAAACCCAACGCGTTTCGTCCGTTAGGACTTCATCAGGGGTTAACAATCAATTCTTATAATAGATTGGATTACCAAAGGTTTTGACAGGCTAGGGATCTCAATACTATATCCAATCTCAAGCACGTTTTCAATTTATTTGGTATCTAAACAGATTTCATCACAATATAGAATGACATTTTAGGTCGAAGTTAGTTGAAGTTATATTCCCTAATTTTATCAGGGATTTTGAATCTCTATAGTCCACCACGACTTCAATAGGTTTCACCCAGTGATTTTAATAGATGCCCAATCTTTATAATGGGACATAACCACCTCACAGGATCACCACCACACTGGTGTGGTGGTGATCCTGTGAGGTGGTTATGTCCCATTATAAAGATTGGGCATCTATTAAAATCACTGGGTGAAACCTATTGAAGTCGTGGTGGACTATAGAGATTCAAAATCCCTGATAAAATTAGGGAATATAACTTCAACTAACTTCGACCTAAAATGTCATTCTATATTGTGATGAAATCTGTTTAGATACCAAATAAATTGAAAACGTGCTTGAGATTGGATATAGTATTGAGATCCCTAGCCTGTCAAAACCTTTGGTAATCCAATCTATTATAAGAATTGATTGTTAACCCCTGATGAAGTCCTAACGGACGAAACGCGTTGGGTTTCGTGATTTTGGACAAAAAAGCTTTCACCACAAATTTCGGGTTGGAGATATATCCCTTCAAAATTCTGATCGTGATCACCTGACTGTGAAATCCCCTCTTAAATTGAAAGATTTTTATATATAGAATTGTCATACCACTATATATAATTTTTAGTAATCTGTACCTTTTAGACGAATGTTTAAGTTGTATATGTCAGTATGTACATGAATAAATAATTTTTATAGTTATTCTAAAGGCAAATTGTCTCCCACTAGAATCTTTTTTCCATATATATATATATATATATATATATATATATATATATATATATATATATATATATAGTTAGGACGGCTGGAGTCAGAAAGTCTGACTTGCTGTTTATATTGTATGCACCCAACAAGCTGGGTGCTCCTGCTTCTAAGCAGTCTATTGCACGCTGGATTTGTAGTACAATTCAGCTTGCACATTCTGTGGCAGGCCTGCCACAGCCGAAATATGTAGATGCCCATTCCACAAGGAAGATGGGCTCATCCTGGGCGGCTGCCCGAGGAGTCTCGGCATTACAACTTTGCCGAGCAGCTACGTGGTCAGGGGAGAACACGTTGTAAAATTTTACAAATTTGATACTCTGGCTAAGGAGGACCTGGAGTTCTCTCATTCGGTGCTGCAGAGTCATCCGCACTCTCCCGCCCGTTTGGGAGCTTTGGTATAATCCCCATGGTCCTGACGGAGTCCCCAGCATCCACTAGGACGTTAGAGAAAATAAGAATTTACTTACCGATAATTCTATTTCTCGTAGTCCGTAGTGGATGCTGGGCGCCCATCCCAAGTGCGGATTGTCTGCAATGCTTGTACATAGTTATTGTTACAAAAATCGGGTTATTACTATTGTTGTGAGCCATCTTTTCAGAGGCTACTTCGTTTTGTTATCATACTGTTAACTGGGTTCAGATCACAAGTTGTACGGTGTGATTGGTGTGGCTGGTATGAGTCTTACCCGGGATTCAAGATCCTTCCTTATTGTGTACGCTCGTCCGGGCACAGTACCTAACTGAGGCTTGGAGGAGGGTCATAGGGGGAGGAGCCAGTACACACCATGTGACCTAAAAGCTTTTTTAGATGTGCCCTGTCTCCTGCGGAGCCCGCTAATCCCCATGGTCCTGACGGAGTCCCCAGCATCCACTACGGACTACGAGAAATAGAATTATCGGTAAGTAAATTCTTATTTCTCTATCGTCCTAAGTGGATGCTGGGGTTCCTGAAAGGACCATGGGGAATAGCGGCTCCGCAGGAGACAGGGCACAAAAAAGTAAAGCTTTACTAGGTCAGGTGGTGTGCACTGGCTCCTCCCCCCATGACCCTCCTCCAGACTCCAGTTAGATTTTGTGCCCGAACGAGAAGGGTGCAATCTAGGTGGCTCTCCTAAAGAGCTGCTTAGAGAAAGTTTAGTTTAGGTTTTTTTCTTTACAGTGAGTCCTGCTGGCAACAGGATCACTGCAACGTGGGACTTAGGGGGAAAGTAGTAAACTCACCTGCATGCAGAGTGGATTTGCTGCTTGGCTACTGGACACCATTAGCTCCAGAGGGATCGAACACAGGCCCAGCCGTGGAGTCCGGTCCCGGAGCCGCGCCGCCGACCCCCTTGCAGATGCTGAAGCGTGAAGAGGTCCGGAAACCGGCGGCTGAAGACTCCTCAGTCTTCATAAGGTAGCGCACAGCACTGCAGCTGTGCGCCATTTTCCTCTCAGCACACTTCACTGGGCAGTCACTGAGGGTGCAGAGCGCTGGGGGGGGGCGCTCTGAGAGGCAAATATAAACCTTATACAAGGCTAAAAATACCTCACATATAGCCCATAGGGGCTATATGGAGATATTTAACCCCTGCCTGACTGGAAAAATAGCGGGAGAAGAACCCGCCGAAAAAGGGGCGGGGCCTATCTCCTCAGCACACGGCGCCATTTTCTGTCACAGCTCCGCTGGTCAGAACGGCTCCCAGGTCTCTCCCCTGCACTGCACTACAGAAACAGGGTAAAACAGAGAGGGGGGGCACATTAATGGCTATATATATATATATTAAAGCAGCTATAAGGGAGCACTTAATATAAGGATATCCCTTGTATATATAGCGCTTTGTGGTGTGTGCTGGCAGACTCTCCCTCTGTCTCCCCAAAAGGGCTAGTGGGTCCTGTCTTCATTAGAGCATTCCCTGTGAGTTTGCGGTGTGTGTCGGTACGTGGTGTCGACATGTATGAGGACGATATTGGTGTGGAGGCGGAGCAATTGCCAAATATGCAGATGTCACCCCCCAGGGGGTCGACACCAGAATGGATGCCTTTATTTGTGGAATTACGTGATGGTTTATCTTCCCTTAAACAGTCTGTTGAGGACATGAGGCGGCCGGACAATCAATTAATGCCTGTCCAGGCGCCTCAAACACCGTCAGGGGCTGTAAAACGCCCTTTGCCTCAGTCGGTCGACACAGACCCAGACACGGGCACTGATTCCAGTGACGACGGTAGAAATTCAAACGTATTTTCCAGTAGGGCCACACGTTATATGATTTTGGCAATGAAGGAGACGTTACATTTAGCTGATACTACAGATACCGTAAAACAGGGTATTATGTATGGTGTGAAAAAACTACAAACAGTTTTTCCTGAATCAGAAGAATTAAATGACGTGTGTGATGAAGCGTGGGTTGCTCCTGATAAAAAGTTGATAATTTCAAAAAAGTTATTGGCATTATACCCTTTCCCGCCAGAGGTTAGGGCGCGCTGGGAAACACCCCCTAAGGTGGACAAGGCGCTCACACGCTTATCCAAACAAGTGGCGTTACCCTCTCCTGAGACGGCCGCACTTAAGGATCCATCAGATAGAAAGATGGAAGTTATTCAAAAGAATATATACACACATGCAGGTGTTATACTACGACCAGCTATAGCAACTGCCTGGATGTGCAGTGCTGGAGTAGTTTGGTCAGAATCCCTGATTGAAAATATTGATACCCTAGATAGGGACAATGTTTTACTGTCGTTAGAACAAATAAAGGATGCATTTATCTATATGCGTGATGCACAGAGGGATATTTGCACACTGGCATCTCGGGTGAGTGCTATGTCCATTTCAGCCAGAAGAGCCTTATGGACACGACAGTGGACAGGCGATGCGGATTCAAAACGTCACATGGAGGTTTTGCCGTATAAAGGGGAGGAGTTATTTGGAGTTGGTCTATCAGACTTGGTGGCCACGGCTACTGCCGGGAAATCCACTTTTTTACCTCAAGTCACTCCCCAACAGAGAAAGGCACCGACCTTTCAACCGCAGCCTTTTCGCTCCTACAAAAATAAGAGAGCAAAGGGCTTGTCGTACCTGCCACGAGGCAGAGGAAGAGGGAAGAGACACCAACAGGCAGCTCCTTCCCAGGAACAGAAGCCCTCCCCGGCTCCTGCAAAAACCTCAGCATGACGCTGGGGCCTCTCAAGCGGACTCGGGGACAGTGGGGGGCCGTCTCAAAAATTACAGCGCGCAGTGGGCTCACTCGCAGGTAGACCCCTGGATCCTGCAGATAATATCTCAGGGGTACAGGTTGGAATTAGAGACGGATCCTCCTCATCGTTTCCTGAAGTCTGCCTTACCAACCGTCTCTTCCGAAAGGGAGAGGGTGTTGGAAGCCATTCACAAGCTGTACGCTCAGCAGGTGATAGTCAAAGTACCCCTATTACAACAAGGAAAGGGGTATTATTCCACTCTATTTGTGGTACCGAAGCCGGATGGCTCGGTAAGGCCTATTCTAAATCTGAAGTCCTTGAACCTCTACATAAAAAAGTTCAAGTTCAAGATGGAGTCACTCAGAGCAGTGATAGCGAACCTGGAAGAAGGGGACTTTATGGTATCCTTGGACATCAAGGATGCGTATCTACACGTTCCGATTTACCCCGCACACCAGGGGTACCTCAGGTTCATTGTTCAAAACTGTCACTATCAGTTTCAGACGCTGCCGTTCGGATTGTCCACGGCGCCTCGGGTCTTTACCAAGGTAATGGCCGAGATGATGATTCTTCTTCGAAGAAAAGGCGTATTAGTTATCCCATACTTGGACGATCTCCTAATAAGGGCAAGGTCCAGAGAACAGCTGGAGACAGCTTTAGCACTATCTCAAGAGGTGCTAAGACAACACGGGTGGATTCTGAATATTCCAAAATCCCATTTAATCCCGACAACTCGTCTGCTGTTCCTAGGAATGATTCTGGACACGGTTCAGAAAAAGGTTTTCCTTCCAGAGGAAAAAGCCAAGGAGTTATCCGATCTGGTCAGGAACCTCCTAAAACCAGGAAAAGTGTCAGTACATCAATGCACAAGAGTCCTGGGAAAAATGGTGGCTTCTTACGAAGCAATTCCATTCGGCAGATTCCATGCAAGAATATTCCAAAGGGATCTGTTGGACAAATGGTCAGGGTCGCATCTGCAGATGCACCTGCGAATAACCCTGTCACCAAAGACAAGGGTGTCACTTCTGTGGGGGTTGCAGAAGGCTCACCTATTAGAAGGCCGCAGATTCGGCATTCAGGATTGGATCCTGGTGACCACAGACGCCAGCCTGAGAGGCTGGGGAGCAGTCACACAAGGAAGAAACTTCCAGGGAGTATGGACGAGTCTGGAAAAGTCTCTTCACATAAACATTCTGGAACTAAGAGCAATCTACAATGCTCTAAGCCAGGCGGAACTTCTCCTGCAAGGAAAGCCGGTGTTGATTCAGTCGGACAACATCACGGCGGTCGCCCATGTAAACAGGCAGGGCGGCACAAGAAGCAGGAGTGCAATGGCAGAAGCTGCCAAGATTCTTCGCTGGGCGGAGAATCACGTGATAGCACTGTCAGCAGTGTTCATCCCGGGCGTGGACAACTGGGAAGCAGACTTCCTCAGCAGACACGATCTTCATCCGGGAGAGTGGGGTCTACATCCAGAAGTCTTCAACATGTTAATAGACCGTTGGGAAAGACCAATTGTAGACATGATGGCGTCTCGCCTCAACAAGAAACTGGACAAATATTGCGCCAGGTCAAGAGATCCACAGGCAATAGCTGTGGACGCACTGGTAACTCCTTGGGTGTACCAGTCAGTGTATGTGTTTCCTCCTCTGCCGCTCATACCAAAGGTATTGAAGATCATACGGCAAAGAAGAGTAAGAACAATACTAGTGGTTCCGGATTGGCCGAGAAGGACTTGGTATCCGGAACTTCAAGAGATGCTCACGGACGAACCGTGGCCTCTACCTCTGAGAAGGGACCTGCTACAGCAGGGTCCCTGTCTTTTTCAAGACTTACCGCGGCTGCGTTTGACGGCATGGCGGTTGAACGCCAGATCCTAAAAGGGAAAGGCATTCCAGAAGAAGTCATTCCTACCTTGATTAAGGCACGGAAGGAAGTCACCGTGAAACATTATCACCGCATTTGGCGAAAATATGTAGCGTGGTGCGAGGATCGGAAGGTTCCGACGGAGGAATTCCAACTGGGTCGTTTCCTACATTTCCTGCAATCAGGATTATCTATGGGTCTCAAATTGGGATCCATTAAGGTTCAAATTTCGGCCCTGTCAATATTCTTCCAAAAAGAATTGGCCTCTGTCCCTGAGGTCCAGACTTTTGTCAAGGGAGTACTGCATATACAGCCTCCTGTGGTGCCTCCGGTGGCACCGTGGGATCTAAATGTAGTTTTAGATTTCCTCAAATCCCATTGGTTTGAACCATTGAAAAAGGTGGATTTGAAATATCTCACATTGAAAGTGACTATGTTACTAGCCCTGGCCTCTGCCAGGAGAGTATCTGAATTGGCGGCTTTATCTTATAAAAGTCCTTATCTAATCTTCCATTCGGATAGGGCAGAACTGCGGACTCGTCCGCATTTTCTCCCTAAAGTGGTATCAGCATTTCATCTGAACCAACCTATTGTGGTGCCTGCGGCCACTAGCGACTTGGAGGACTCCAAGTTGTTGGACGTTGTCAGAGCCTTAAAAATATACATTGCAAGGACGGCTGGAGTCAGAAAATCTGACTCGCTGTTTATATTGTATGCACCCAACAAGTTGGGCGCACCTGCTTCTAAGCAGTCGATTGCTCGTTGGATTTGTAACACAATTCAACTTGCACATTCTGTGGCAGGCCTGCCACAGCCTAAAACTGTAAAAGCCCACTCCACAAGGAAGGTGGGCTCATCTTGGGCGGCTGCCCGAGGGGTCTCGGCATTACAACTCTGCCGAGCAGCTACGTGGTCGGGGGAGAACACGTTTGTAAAATTTTACAAATTTGATACCCTGGCAAAGGAGGACCTGGAGTTCTCTCATTCGGTGCTGCAGAGTCATCCGCACTCTCCCGCCCGTTTGGGAGCTTTGGTATAATCCCCATGGTCCTTTCAGGAACCCCAGCATCCACTTAGGACGATAGAGAAAATAAGAATTTACTTACCGATAATTCTATTTCTCGGAGTCCGTAGTGGATGCTGGGCGCCCATCCCAAGTGCGGATTATCTGCAATACTTGTACATAGTTATTGTTAACTAATTCGGGTTATTGTTAAGGAGCCATCTTTAAGAGGCCCTTTCTGTTGTCATACTGTTAACTGGGTTTAGATCACAAGTTGTACGGTGTGATTGGTGTGGCTGGTATGAGTCTTACCCGGGATTCAAAATGCCTCCCTTATTGTGTATGCTCGTCCGGGCACAGTACCTAACTGGAGTCTGGAGGAGGGTCATGGGGGGAGGAGCCAGTGCACACCACCTGACCTAGTAAAGCTTTACTTTTTTGTGCCCTGTCTCCTGCGGAGCCGCTATTCCCCATGGTCCTTTCAGGAACCCCAGCATCCACTACGGACTCCGAGAAATAGAATTATCGGTAAGTAAATTCTTATTTTTTCCCCGGTCACAGGGGCTGGTCTGTGCTGGCTGTTGTGGGAACATTACTTTATAATAGTGCCACAATATTACAGTTTAAAAACGTATTAAAAAAATAATAATTATTGCTTTGGGGATGCCGTGCGACCCATGGGTCACGTGGCCAAGGGGTGCCGTGCGACTCTTGGGTCACGTGGCCATGGGGTGCCGTGCCACCCATGGGTCATGTGGCCAAGGGGGTGCCGTGCGACCCATGGGTCACGTGGCCAAGGGGTGCCGTGCGACCCATGGGTCACGTGGCCAAGGGGTGCCGTTCGACCCATGGGTCACGTGGCCAAGGGGTGCCGTGCATCCCTTGGGTCACGTGGCCAAGGGGTGCCGTGCATCCCTTGGGTCACGTGGCCAAGGGGTGCCGTGCGACCCTTGGGTCACGTGGCCAAGGGGTGCCGTGCGACCCTTGGGTCACGTGGCCATGGGATGCCGTGCGACCCATGGGTCACGTGGCCAAGGGGTGCCGTGCGACCCATGGGTCACGTGGCCAAGGGTGCCGTGCATCCCTTGGGTCACGTGGCCAAGGGGTGCCGTGCGACCCTTGGGTCACGTGGCCATGGGATGCCGTGCGACCCATGGGTCACGTGGCCAAGGGGTGCCGTGCGACCCATGGGTCACGTGGCCAAGGGGGTGCCGTGCCACCCTTGGGTCACGTGGCCAAGGGGGTGCCGTGCCACCCATGGGTCACGTGGCCAAGGGGGTGCCGTGCGACCCATGGGTCACGTGGCTAGGGGGTGCCGTGCGACCCATGGGTCACGTGGCTACGGGGTGCCGTGCGACCCTTGGGTCATGTGGCTTGAGTTATGCGGATCAGGGGTGCCGTGTGACACTTGGGTTAGGGCGTGCCGTACGACCCTTGGGTTATGCAAATTGGGGGTGCCGTGTGACCCTTGGGTTAGGGCGTACCGTACGACCATTTGTTCACGCGGTTAGGGGGTATCATGCCACTCTCGGGTCACACAGGGGGTGGCATATGCTGCATATGGGGGAAGAGAGATGGAGGTTAGGTTTATCCTCTCGCCTAGCCTGGGCCACGTTGCATGGTGGGAGTGTCCTGTGTTTTGCAACCTCAGCAAGTAGGAGATCTACTAATGGTTGATTCTAAATCGGAGTGGGAGAAGGGACCTTCTGATGTCACCAGGGGGAGGAGCTATGGCCGTACAGGCTACCCAAAAGGTACCCTTGTGGCCGAGGGGGGAGGGACCCGCTTTCCAACACACGGAGAGTATACTCCTGGGTGTGTGATGTGGGGCACTTCTGGATCAAGGGTCCCATGTGCACCACGCACCCTATAGGGTGGTTTTGCATGGGACCCTAAACTTGTTTTGGGGGGGGGGGAGAGGGAGGGAGCTATTGGTATTGAATACTCTTTTGCTCAGGTGCAAAAAATTCCTAATTGCAGAGGTCCTCAAACTGTTTGCTGTGGCACCCTGGGGTGCTTTGGGTTGGTCCAGTATCCATTAAAATTATTTATCATCAGTGTAATAGTCCTAGTCTAACGTCTAGTCTAACGTCCTAGTGGATGCTGGGGACTCCGTCAGGACCATGGGGAATAGCGGGCTCCGCAGGAGACAGGGCACATCTAAAAAAGCTTTTAGGTCACATGGTGCGTACTGGCTCCTCCCCCTATGACCCTCCTCCAAGCCTCAGGTTTTTGTGCCCGTCCGAGAGGGTGCAATCTAGGTGGCTCTCCTAAAGAGCTGTTTAGAAAAGTTTTTTTTTAGGTTTCAATCTCAGTGATTCCTGCTGGCAACAGGATCACTGCATCGAGGGACTTAGGGGAGAGATTTCCAACTCACCTGCGTGCAGGATGGATTGGAGTCTTAGGCTACTGGACACTTAGCTCCAGAGGGAGTCGGAACACAGGTCAGCCTGGGGTTCGTCCCGGAGCCGCGCCGCCGATCCCCCTTACAGACGCTGAAGAGACGGCAGAACGGAGGTCCGGAAAACAGGCGGCAGAAGACTCCACAGTCTTCATGAAGGTAGCGCACAGCACTGCAGCTGTGCGCCATTGTTGTCACACGGCTCACTGACTCAGTCACGGAGGGTGCAGGGCGCTGCTGGGGGCGCCCTGGGCAGCAATATAATTACCTTTAGTGGCAAAATAAATACATCACATATAGCCATTAAGGCTATATGTATGTATTTTAACCCAGGCCAGTTTCTTAAAAACCGGGAGAAAAAGCCCGCCGAAAAAGGGGCGGAGCTTATTCTCCTCAGCGCCATTTTCCTGCTCAGCTCCGCTGGTGAGGAAGGCTCCCAGGACTCTCCCCTGCACTGCACTACAGAAACAGGGTAACAAAGAGAAGGGGGGCATAAATTGGCGATATTTATATATTAAGAGCGCATATATAGTAAACAACACCTTCTAGGGTTGTTTATATACATTTATAGCGCTTTTGGTGTGTGCTGGCAAACTCTCCCTCTGTCTCCCCAAAGGGCTAGGGGGTCCTGTCTTCGATTAGAGCATTCCCTGTGTGGCTGCTGTGTGTCGGTACGTGTGTGTCGACATGTATGAGGACGATGTTGGTGTGGAGGCAGAGCAATTGCCGATGATGGTAATGTCACCCCCTAGGGAGTCGACACCGGAATGGATGGCTTTAGTTATGGAATTACGTGATAATGTCAGCACATTACAAAAGTCAGTTGACGAAATAAGACGCCCGGCAAACCAGTTAGTACCGGTTCAGGCGTCTCAGACACCGTCAGGGGCTGTAAAACGTCCTTTACCTCAGTCAGTCGACACGGGTACCGACACAGATGAATCTAGTGTCGACGGTGAAGAAACAAACGTATTTTCCAATAGGGCCACACGTTATATGATCACGGCAATGAAGGAGGCTTTGCAGATCTCTGATACTGCTGGTACCTCAAAAATGGGTATTATGTGGGGGGTGAAAAAACTACCTGTATTTTTCCCAGAATCAGAGGAATTGAATGATGTGTGTGATGAAGCGTGGGTTACCCCCGATAGAAAATTGCTAATTTCAAAGAAGTTATTGGCATTATACCCTTTCCCACCAGAGGTTAGGGCGCGCTGGGAAACACCCCCTAGGGTGGATAAGGCGCTCACACGTTTATCAAAGCAAGTGGCGTTGCCGTCTCCTGATACGGCCGCCCTCAAGGATCCAGCAGATAGGAGGCTGGAAACTACACTGAAGAGTATATACACACATACTGGTGTTATACTGCGACCGGCAATAGCCTCAGCCTGGATGTGCAGTGCTGGGGTAGTGTGGTTGGATTCTCTGACTGAAAATATTGATACCCTGGATAGGGACAGTATTTTATTGACTCTAGAGCAATTAAAGGATGCTTTTCTTTATATGCGAGATGCTCAGAGGGATGTTTGTACTCTAGCATCAAGAGTAAGCGCGATGTCCATATCTGCCAGAAGAAGTTTATGGACGCGACAGTGGTCAGGTGATGCGGATTCCAAGAGGCATATGGAAGTATTGCCATATAAAGGAGAGGAATTGTTTGGGGTCGGTCTTTCGGACCTGGTGGCCACGGCAACTGCCGGCAAATCCACTTTTTTACCTCAGACCCCTTCCCAACAGAAAAAGACACCGTCTTTTCAGCCGCAGTCCTTTCGCTCCTATAAAAAGCGACCAAAAGGACAGTCTTATCTGCCGCGAGGCAGAGGAAAGGGCAGCAAGCAGCCCCTGCCCAGGAACAGAAGCCCGCCCCGGCTTCTACAAAGCCATCAGCATGACGCTGGGGCTTTACAAGCGGACTCAGGAACGGTGGGGGGTCGACTCAAGATTTTCAGCAATCAATGGGCTCACTCACAAGTGGACCCGTGGGTCCTGCAGATAATATCTCAGGGTTACATGCTGGAGTCCGAAAGGTCTCCCCCTCGCCGGTTCCTAAAGTCTGCTCTACCAACGTCTCCTTCAGAAAGGACGTCGGTTTTGGAAGCCATTCACAAGCTGTATTCTCAGCAGGTGATAGTCAAGGTACCCCTCCTACAACAGGTAAAGGGGTATTATTCCACACTATTTGTGGTACCGAAACCGGACGGTTCGGTAAGGCCTATTCTAAATCTGAAATCCTTGAACCTATACATACAGAAATTCAAGTTCAAGATGGAGTCACTCAGAGCAGTGATAGCGAATCTGGAAGAAGGAGACTTCATGGTGTCCTTGGACATAAAAGATGCTTATCTACATGTCCCGATTTACCCCTCACACCAAGGGTATCTCAGGTTCGTGATACAAGACTGTCATTATCAGTTTCAAACGCTGCCGTTTGGTTTGTCCACGGCCCCTCAGATCTTTACCAAGGTAATGACCGAAATGATGGTTCTTCTACGAAGAAAAGGCGTATTAATTATCCCTTACTTGGACGATCTCCTGATAAGGGCAAAGTCCAGAGAACAGCTGGAAGTCGGTGTGGCGCTAACACAAGTAGTGCTTCAGCAACACGGGTGGATTCTAAATCTTCCAAAATCTCAATTGACCCCGACAACACATCTGCTGTTCCTGGGCATGATTCTGGACACTGTTCAGAAAAAGGTATTTCTCCCGGAAGAGAAAGCAAGGGAGTTATCCGAACTTGTCAGGAACCTCCTAAAACCAGGAACTGTGTCAGTACATCAATGCACAAGAGTCCTGGGAAAGATGGTGGCTTCGTACGAAGCGATTCCATTCGGCAGATTCCATGCACGGACATTCCAGTGGGATCTGCTGGACAAATGGTCCGGATCGCATCTGCACATGCATCAGCGGATAACACTGTCACCGAGAACAAGGTTGTCTCTCCTGTGGTGGTTGCAGACTGCCCATCTGTTAGTGGGCCGCAGATTCGGCATATAGGACTGGGTCCTGGTGACTACGGATGCCAGCCTACGAGGTTGGGGAGCAGTCACAAAGGGAAGAAACTTCCAGGGCGTGTGGTCAAACCTGGAGACGTCTCTTCACATAAATATACTGGAGCTAAGAGCGATCTACAATGCTCTAAGTATGGCAAAACCGCTGCTTCAGGGTCAGCCGGTGTTGATCCAGTCCGACAACATCACGGCAGTCGCCCACGTAAACCGACAAGGCGGCACGAGAAGCAGGAGTGCAATGGCAGAAGCTGCAAGGATTCTGCGCTGGGCGGAGAATCATGTCGTAGCACTGTCAGCAGTGTTCATCCCGGGAGTGGACAACTGGGAAGCAGATTTCCTCAGCAGACACGACCTTCACCCGGGAGAGTGGGGACTTCATCCAGAAGTTTTCCACATGATTGTGAACCGTTGGGAAAAACCAAGGGTGGACATGATGGCGTCTCGCCTCAACAAAAAATTGGACAGGTATTGCGCCAGGTCAAGAGACCCTTAGGCAATAGCTGTGGACGCTCTGGTAACACCGTGGGTGTACCAGTCAGTGTATGTGTTCCCTCCTCTGCCTCTCATACCAAAGGTACTGAGAATTATACGGAAAAGAGGAGTAAGAACAATACTGGTAGCTCCGGACTGGCCAAGAAGAACTTGGTATCCGGAACTTCAAGAGATGCTCACGGAGGATCCGTGGCCTCTACCTCTAAGAAGGGATCTGCTTCAGCAGGGACCTTGTATGTTCCAAGACTTACCGCGACTGCGTTTGACGGCATGGCGGTTGAACGCCGGATTCTAAAAGAGAAGGGCATTCCTGAGGAAGTTATTCCTACTTTAATTAAAGCCAGGAAAGAAGTGACCGCACAACATTATCACCGCATTTGGAGAAAATATGTTGCGTGGTGTGAGGCCAAGAAGGCTCCAACGGAAGAATTTCAATTGGGTCGATTCTTACATTTCCTGCAAGCAGGATTGTCTATGGGCCTAAAATTG